>NC_049983.1:3925529-3926553 GCF_000003815.2 Branchiostoma floridae
AACATCCGGTCAGCACCGATCAACTAGCCGAACCTTTCTTCAGTGACCAAACTCAACTCCACGGTGAGCTGCCATATTGTTGTATCTTGTTACAAACTTGTACTTTCATGGATACTTCAACTACGAACATTGCCATTACCGGACACTCTTTTGTATCCCGACTGAAGTCATTTGTCCGGCGTCGTACTACGACAGCCTCCGGACGAGCAATTTGTCCTGATTTTTGGGTATCTAACGTAGACATTCAGTTTCATGGCGTGCCGGGCTGCACCATCCCAAAATATTACGCTAGTGTGCTCCCGATTCTGCAGCAAACCAGTCCTCACATTGTGTACGTAGAGCTAGGGCACAACGATATCTGTAGACGCCAGTGGGCTCCGGAAACCATAGCTCATGATCTAGTAGCTTTAGCACGTAAAATCTCTGAAATCCATTCAGTCCGACAGGTGATCCTAGCCGAACCAATCTGGCGATTGAAATCCCCCCGAAACATGCCGGACTTCCATTCACGCATCCATGATTTCCGTAATGAGTTTCGTCCCCTAGTCGACGCCACCCCATCCGTTCACAAATGGTACCACGCAAAGCTGTGGCAGAAAAACCCTAACTATTTCGTTGCAGATGGTCTCCATCTCAGTGACCTAGGCAATCTGCAATATTACCGAAGCGTTCGGGGAGCATTAATCCCACATTTACCTTCTCAGTAAACTTTATCTAGCGACCTCCATGCGTTTTAGATAGCGGAAGCGTTGGGTAGTTCAGCCTCGCCGCATTTCGCGCCTTTCTGGGCGTCTTAGTTGCTCACAATTGGTGAGCTGTCTGGTGGTTAGATTTGTGAGCTTTAACCTGAAAACAATGTTGTTTGTATTTTCCCACGTCTGACAATGTCATGATATTTGGATGTCCATAGCCCAGTACGCGATCAACATGCTGTGTATCCCCATGGGAATTACCCCCTAAAATATCATGTGACGTCATTTGTATTACTGTTTCTCTGATGTGACTCAGACTGTTTGTTATACTT
>NC_049983.1:3926753-3927965 GCF_000003815.2 Branchiostoma floridae
TGTAATCAGTCTATCTGCATAATTCATCTCAGTTCGGGTAACGATGTTAGCCAGACCTTGGCCGCATGGGGTCGGCGTCATTGTCTCTTGGTGATGTCGGCATTTCTCAGTAACCAGTGACATCCCTAATTGATCTGAGTTGAAATGCCGCCGTGCTAATCAATGCCAAAAACATCCCAGCCTTTGTTTAGTACCGACAGAACTCCGTAGGTGGCCCGGCCGCTGGCACGGCAAGGTGCTACGGTACAAGCGGTCATTATAGCAGCTCATCTCGGAGCGTATGCATCGCAGACTTTTCGCTCTGAAATTTTCTCTGAAACTTTCTGAGTTTTTGCTCACGTCTTTTCTCTAACCTTGCCGGACGATTTGAACACGCTTGTTCCTAGTTTCGTTTTGCTGGCCAAGCCGCTACTTAAACGCCCCGTCGGCGGAAACCTCTTCCCGTCCAGCGGAGCCAGCGCGCCAAGATCCCGGACACGCCGGACCCGTCCCCGGAGCCAGTCAGTCAGGTCCCCGTCGGATCATTTCTCGGTGCCGGTCAATCACGTCCCCGCTCCGTGATCACTCCCTACAGAGCCCTTGTGAGCCCCCCAACATAAGACAGAATCTACGCGGTCACAAGCCGGATTTCCTCCGAACTCGTTCCTACAAACCGGCGGCAGCGCTTCGACAGTGCTCGGACAACGTACTCCCAGGCCGTTGACTGCCTGAACTTATCCCGTCTTCAGCTCAGAGAGGCGAACATCCGGTCAGCACCGATCAACTAGCCGAACCTTTCTTCAGTGACCAAACTCAACTCCACGGTGAGCTGCCATATTGTTGTATCTTGTTACAAACTTGTACTTTCATGGATACTTCAACTACGAACATTGCCATTACCGGACACTCTTTTGTATCCCGACTGAAGTCATTTGTCCGGCGTCGTACTACGACAGCCTCCGGACGAGCAATTTGTCCTGATTTTTGGGTATCTAACGTAGACATTCAGTTTCATGGCGTGCCGGGCTGCACCATCCCAAAATATTACGCTAGTGTGCTCCCGATTCTGCAGCAAACCAGTCCTCACATTGTGTACGTAGAGCTAGGGCACAACGATATCTGTAGACGCCAGTGGGCTCCGGAAACCATAGCTCATGATCTAGTAGCTTTAGCACGTAAAATCTCTGAAATCCATTCAGTCCGACAGGTGATCCTAGCCGAACCAATCTGGCG
>NC_049983.1:3928065-3930175 GCF_000003815.2 Branchiostoma floridae
GTTTAGTACCGACAGAACTCCGTAGGTGGCCCGGCCGCTGGCACGGCAAGGTGCTACGGTACAAGCGGTCATTATAGCAGCTCATCTCGGAGCGTATGCATCGCAGACTGTTCGCTCTGAAATTTTCTCCCACCCTCCCATCTCCTTCCGGTTAAAGATCGAACAAAATGACACATCCACTTAACATCCGTCTGGGTCACGTCCGCGAAGCACAGATACAATGTGCTGCCATTTCCAGGTGTACATTTCCACGATACATTTCCTTCCCCATACCATGTCACGTCGTGTGGTACTGGGACCTCTGGTCCTCTGTGCTGACGTGCTTACAGTATCATCAGTGTTGCTACGTCTGTGTGGTGCAGTTCACCTGTAGTGTATGTACCGGCGTGCATCATTCCATGTCCGTCCTGTCGTATGGCACAAATAGCCATACGGTAACCGCGGCATAACGTATTGTGTTTCATTTTTACCCCCTACTTTGTCACGTCGTGTGGTACTGGTTCCCTGTGCTGACGTGCTTTCAGTATTATCAGTTTTGCTACGTCTGTGTGGTGCAGTTCACTTTGTTATGTCTGTACCGGCGTGCATTTGCGCTGACTCTCATTTCGTAACCGTTCCGACAGGTGGCATAATTTGCTTTCACTTATCCCCCCAAACATCCGCACTGTCTTTTCAGACATATCATGAGCGGACCCTGTTGCACCGTGTGTTAATTCGCTAATTAATTCGTTGACCTATGCCACAATAGTCACGTCGTAACTGCGTCTTCATAGCGTTGTTAATCACCTCGTTTACATATTTCGGTTCGCCCCAATACAATAGACTTACTTTTCGAACGCTTCAACAATACCCATATAATCTGTTCCGTTCTGTACTTGCGTTACTTATTTTGTATCCTTAACGGTTCTTTTACTCACGCCTCCTTTTTCTATCGAGCCCTAGTCATGCCACAGACACGGTCGTCCAGCTCAGCGGCTGAACAAACGCAGCCGCCCCCTCCTAAACGGACCCGGAAGCGAAAGAATCCGCCAACCACCTCAGCCACACCGACCCTCACCACGCCTACAGCAACTGAATTCAACGCCATGAAAGACCAGATGAACGCGCTGACTACAGCAACGCAGAGCATCCAGAGAAGCCTGGCTGCCATCCTGCCTCCTACAGCTACGCCGCAGGCCCCTGCGGTAACACCCAACACATCCCCTACGGGTCACCCGACTCTCCCGCCAACCCTTCTGGACGGTGCCACAGGGACTCACGCTGACCCATTGGTGGCAGCAATTTTAGGTAACGATTTAGCTAACGATAAGAGTAAGGACAAGTCTACTCCAGACGAGCGCACTGAGACCACACTCCCCCTCTCTTCTGTCCTCACCCCTCACACTACCCAGGCTAGCCCTGGCCTTCACGTCCCCCTCGACACAGGCATTCCAGGTCCGACCAAGGAGAGGATCTGGGAAAACAAGTTCCTCAACCTCAAAACTCTGCTCCCGGCCCTACAATCCGCCCCTCAGTATACTGTTTCCCTTTCAGGCTCCCAGACCCCGACCCTAACTTTGGCCAATCGCAACGATTCTGGCAAACAGACCCTCTCCTTGGACCAGTGGACCAATGCCTTCCTGGTGTACCACTTCATATACATCCAACGTCATCCCACACTTAGCCCGCAGCTCATCTCATACCTACACCTCATCCGTACACTAGCCGCGCGCAAGGCCAACTGGCTCCGATACGACGAGCAGTTCCGTCAATATCGGGAGAAATGCCCCGTCACCCCTTGGGATACCCCCCACATGCAGTTGTACGTAGATGCTCTGTACAACGCAAACCCCTCCCCACCCACCCCCTCCACACGTAGCCCCAGCTCCAGCTCAACCACGTCGAAAAGCATCCCGACGGGGTTCTGTTTTCAATACCACAAACCCAACGGCCAGTGCTTCAAACACGAGTGCCTATACAAGCACTACTGTTTCAAATGCTCGGGGGCACACAAGGCGCCGCTCTGCCCCAACAGCTCCTCCCACTCCGCCCCGCGTAAACAGTAGATCCTTGCCTGCAGCCGCACCCCGTGCCTACTCCTGTCAACGCCACAGCTTTAGCGAAATACCTC
>NC_049983.1:3931029-3932025 GCF_000003815.2 Branchiostoma floridae
CCACAGAATTGTCCTCTGTTTCGTATGCTACTATTGACAACGCCATTCAGCACATAAAAACCCTCGGCCCTGGCTGTTTCCTGGCCAAAACCGATATCGAGTCAGCTTTCCGTCTAATCCCTGTCCATCCCAACGACCATCATCTTCTTGGCTTTTACTGGAACGGAAACTTCTACTTCGACAGGTGTTTGCCAATGGGATGTTCCACGTCATGCGCTATCTTTGAATCCTTTAGTTCAACCTTAGAATGGATTGCCCGTAACAAACTCAATATCCAGTTTCCCACACATATTCTTGACGATTTCCTTTTCGCCAACAAAACCTTCCAAAAGTGTCACCATGATCTTATAGCTTTCAAGGTCATGTGCCTTGATGTGGGGGTTCCCCTTTCAGAGGAGAAAACATTCCCACCTGACACCGTCATGTCATTTTTGGGAATAGAACTAGACACGATAGCGATGGAGGCCAGACTCCCCTTAGACAAATTACAAAAATGCCGCGAACAGGTACATTCCTTTTTGACACGCCGCAGTGCAAGCCTGAAACAAATTCAATCCCTCATTGGTCTCTTAAACCATGTCTGCCAAGTTGTACGTCCGGGGCGCGCCTTCTTGCGCCGCCTTATTGACCTCACAAAATCACGACATCAAAACGACAGTCTCATTCCTCTTACCTTACAAGTCCACCAAGATCTCCAAATGTGGCTCAACTTCTTGACCGATTTCAACGGTCGGTCCTTTTTCTTAGATGAGGCTTTCGCATCAAATTCGACTTTACATCTCTTCACCGACGCTGCTGCGTCTCTTGGCTACGGTGGGGTCTGTGGGAAAGCATGGTTCTACGGAGCATGGCCTCCCTCCTTACGCTCGCGTAACATCACCATTCTAGAATTCTACCCTATCGTAGTTGCCCTACATCTCTGGCGTCAACAATGGTCCAACAGAAGTATTCTCTTACACACTGATAACGCAGCCCTGGTCCATATAATCAACCGTC
>NC_049983.1:3932144-3948321 GCF_000003815.2 Branchiostoma floridae
TCCTTGTCTCGCTTGCAGGTTGCCCGCTTCCGTCAGACCTACCCAAATATGGATCCGCACCCATCGCCGATCCCGTCACACCTGCAGCCGTCGGCCTTAATAGAACAGTGACAGACCTCTTAACGTCCTCCCTTGCTCCTTCCACTCTTCGCGCTTACCGCCAGGCATGGCAGACATTTCGCCAATTCACCTTAGATATCTACAGAAAGGACCTGGCCGTTCCCCCGGTTGCCACATCTCTCGTCTCCCAATTCATAGCGCACATGCACAATAAAGGCTTCGTTGCCTCATCCATCTCTTCCAAACTCTCTGCTATCGCCTTTGTCCATAAGTTGCTGAACTTCCCTGACCCCACGCAATCATTCCTTATACAAAAACTCATGCATGCAGCCCGCAAGTCCCAAACCCCAGACGGGAGGAGACCGATTAGCCCTTCCATCCTCAAGTCCCTACTTGACTCCTTACCTTCAGTAATCACTCACGCATATGACCAGCAGCTTTTCAAAGCCCTGTTTCTCTTCAGCTATTTCACCTTGGCACGCATCGGGGAAGTAACGGTCACGGGTGCGTCAAACCACACCCTACAACTAGCCGACGTTAACATACAGTACACAACCCCTCACACACCATCTTTATTGGTCACCTTCCGCACGTATAAGCACGGCAACCCAAGTCGCCCCGCTACCATCGCCGTATCTCCCCACGCCAGCAGTTTGTACTGCCCAGTAGCCAACATGAACACATACTTAGCCCTGCGGGGGAAGTGCGTAGGTTACCTCTTCCTGCGTAGGGACGGCCGCCCTGTTTCCAGTGACCTGTTTTCAAACACACTGAGAAAATGCGTCACTTATCTAAACCTTGATCCACGTGCATTCACAGTTCACTCTTTCCGTATCGGGGCTGCTACACATGCATCACTTAATGGTGTCCCTGACACACAGTTGCGAGCACTAGGGAGGTGGTCCTCAGATGCGTTCAAGTCTTATATTAGACCTTAGGTGGGTGCATTAGGTACTCTAGATTATCTTGGGATTGTATGTTGATCCCAGTATAGAGCATTGGTGACAGGTGCGTCACAAGTTTTTGGTTCACGTAGCTTTAATGGTAGCCTTAGCGCAAGATGCGTCCTATAACATTGTATAGCAGTAGGTACTTATATTACCCTATGTTTGTAGAGTAAAATTTGTTAACGGTTTAAGACGTTAAAGATTGTTGTTTACGTAGCCCTCCCTTTAGCCTTAGCGCAAGACGCACCCTACTTCCTTGTTTAGTATAGTGCTGTTGAGTAGTAAGTACCGTTTTGTACGAGTAGCATTTTGTATTTTGTTCATGTTTCAGCCTCACTTTAAAGTGTCTCCAGCAGCCATGTCCAGTTTGCCCACTTATCCACTCTGTGTAAGACGAGCAGCTATTGTGTAGATAACATTTGTATCGCTTAGTCACTACTTCTAGTCCTCCAATGGTACTTCAACACTGCCGTGCCTTACTTATATCACTCCTTGTTCTTTCATTTTGCCTTTGTTTTCGTAGCCCATTAGTCCCAACGGACGATTGAGTTTTCGTTGCAATTTTTTAGGTTTCGTTCTCTGCAGTTCCTCTGTTTCGTTATTTAAAGCTTGCTGCGATGCTTCCTTCGCAGTGTTGCTTGCATGCTGTTTTCGTAAGCTAAGTGGTTAGATTTGTGAGCTTTAACCTGAAAACAATGTTGTTTGTATTTTCCCACGTCTGACAATGTCATGATATTTGGATGTCCATAGCCCAGTACGCGATCAACATGCTGTGTATCCCCATGGGAATTACCCCCTAAAATATCATGTGACGTCATTTGTATTACTGTTTCTCTGATGTGACTCAGACTGTTTGTTATACTTATTTGTTTGTTTTCCCGTACGAGGAATAAATTGTTATACCTGCCAAACCCGATCTTGTCTCAGACCACATCTTTATTCTCCTGGTGTCGGCAAAATTCATGAATTGTAAAACACTTTTTTGCGGAGTAAAAAAAGATCAAACATGATTTTCAACACCCTCACTAAACAAACTCGATGGTCAAATTTGGCCCAAACAAAATTTCCTTCTATTCCGGGTATTAGAACACGAATCTTGTTCGATCTGACGTGATCGAACAGAACGGGCGTTCTATCGGGGGTCACCCGCGGTCATCCGCAGGTTGTTACAGTAAACACGCAGAAAACGCCATGTGTCAGTTGGATAGGCTATATGTGTCAGTTGGATAGGCTATATGATAATAACGTTAATGCCCCGCCTTTTCCTCGGTGTATATTGTGAGATAATTCCTGGTCAGGTGCGATAACCACCTCATAAACCACCTCGTTCGCTACGCTCACTCGGTGGTTTATTCGGTGGTTATCGCACCTGACCAGGAATTATCTCACCATATACACCTCGGGGCGGGGCATTAACCCTTTATTATAATACTAAATACTATACACAGCTGTAGCAAAGCTGCATTGCACTATTGCAATGTAACCTCTTATAATATGTATGAATCACCTCAATTGTTGATGGCTGCTTTATTTTTTTCACTGCACAATTTATTGACTTAGTGTAAGAATGTTCCCATTTTAATTAGATTTTTTTTGTACAGACTCATTTTACAACTTAGAAAAAAAAATGTTTAAGTTGATACAAAAATCATAATAAATCTTAAAGTATTTACTGACATTAGAATCTATGATGAGGATGCTGTTACTGTGGTTTCATTCTCATTTCTTTCCCATAATGCCCACCAGGTCAGACAGGACATCGTACGTTTGTTCCTGCTGCATGTCATGCTGCTGCGACACCTGTCACTCAAACAGAGAGCCCAGCGGCTGAGGGACCTGAACAAGGCTCCTTTCTCATTCCCTGTTGAACTACTATCAACTGTAAGGGAACAGGTGAGTTTGAAAAAGACAACATTTGATGACATTTCGGCCATGTTGCTTTCAACCCAGGTTATATGGATGACATCCTTGCTCGCATGAATGTTCGTTTCCAACAAAATTTTATCAACGGTTACCATTGAATGAAAAGTTATTTACCTTTAAATTGTAGCAGTTGCAAAACAAAATACGTGCCCAAAATTGAAAAAAAAACACTTAGGCCATATATTGCCCCAGTCAATGTATTATTCCAAAGTCAAACAAGATGTGAAAGAACAAAAATGGAGACTCTGTTGTTCACTATACCGTACTGTATTTGTTCAGCCTTCCTGACCACTTAGATTTCATACCTATTTTGCCAACCTTTTTTTTTTACATGGTTCCAGCAGTTTTGGAGTTCCCAGAGGATATCATCTACATAATGGAATCAACATTGGCCTTATTGACAATTTTTTCCCTTAGATTTTTAAATTTTGTCGAATGTTAATATCAGTTAAGACAATGCGCTAATCGTGTTTCCATCCACTATATCTATACCCTGGGTACCATCCAGAAAGTGGTTTGCTCCAGCATTTATTATTCTGCCTTGTTATCGTCTGGAATTGTCCAAATTTTGGACGAGGGCACTGATTGGTCCCTACATATGAACAAAGTAAGAAATGGGTTTAAGCGCTCGTTTGAAAATGCCCTTTGTCCGCTTGTAGAAGGCCTGTTGACATCAAACAAACGCTCTAGAACCCATTCCTTAATTCGCTCAGTAACTGACACAAACACCAAAAGATTTGAATGTGCAAGTCTCCAGATGGGTAGCAGAAGTGACCATGGGTCTTGAGTGAATTACTAACCGGATGCATGCTACCCAGGCTATTATATCTATGGATTATGCCATATTTCTATGATAAATTTGATCTTTCCCAGGTTCAAGTATACATGGTGGATATCCTAAATGAGTGCAGTAAACTTGGCTACATCGGTCATGAGATGGACACAAAGTTCCTGTCGGACATCATGGACGGGCGGCTGTTTCTGCAGCTGTCCTATCTCTTCCTGGACGCACACAGTAGAGGACAGCAGGGTGGGAACAGTTGTGGTTATAGAAATATGATTTTCTTGTTTTAATACCCTATATTAGGCCACACCAATTTTATGTGTTGGTTCTCTGATTTGGTCAGTCGGGTCAGTCGGTTGGAAAAAAATGAAAAAAAAAAAAGAGTAATACTTCTCGAAAAGTCAGGAGTAGGAGAGATTGGACAGGAAAACCTAAACTTCCAACATTTAGGGGGTCACTGGTAGCAAAGTCCAAAGTTTGAAAAAAAATGATAAAAGTACCGTCCAAAATATGCACATACAGCTACCGGAATTTGAGGCCCATAGTTAATTTGACAAAGGAGAGGCAGTGAAATTTTATCAACACAAGGTGTGGCCATGAATTTGAAAAGTTTTTGTTTTTTTAAAGTTCCTTAAAAGTAAATTTTAAATTTCATATTAATTTTAATGATTTGTGTCTTTTTGATATAAAGTGTGCAAAGAATAAAACTCTTTATTTATCTGAGGTCTGTCCTTGGTGCTGAAAATACTAACTGTTGGTGCTGCCTTCCTGTTTTATCAAATGATTACTGTATTATTATGTTTTCCAGCATGTCTTCTCTCAGAGGACTTTCTTCAGAGCTGGAAGAACTGTGGGCCATAGTGACAGACATTTGCCAGTTAGAACTGAACCCTGCCATCCCTGTTATAGCTTCACCTGTTGGTAGACAGGAACAACTTGAGATCAACTGGAACCAGATGCTTATACGGGTGAGTCTATCCCAAAATTTGTTTTTGTACATTGCATACCCTGTGCGTTCTTGGACCAAAAAAACGTGAATTTGATTCCTGTCTGTGTCGCTCACACAACATACATGCTACTAGAAAGGGGCACAGTCCTTAGGACAGTATGTTCAGGGCCCGAAATACCACCTACATGTGCAGATTAGTGCAGGTAAAATTGGAGCTGTGCAGGCATTTCTGATGTCTACCTGCACATAACTGGCACTGGTCCATGTACTGGGTTTTATACACAGATGTCCTATGATGTAGGTGTATATGGATTGTTATTTGCTGTGTTGACTTTAATTTACCACCTATAAAGTATGAAAGAAAAAATGGCAATGGTTTAATACAATTTTAGTATAATCCAAATTAAGAGTGGTGCAGGTAAAATTTGTCTGGTGCAGGTAATTTTCAATGTTACCTGCGCCAATGCAGGTATGCAGAATAAAGTATTTTGAGCCCTGCTGAAAGTATATTTTTGTAAGCTTGAAATGACAGATTTAACAAATTGAATCAAAACATGGGCAATGGGTGAGACCAAATAAAGTTAGAAGATGGAGACAACCCCTACTCTAAGCATTTTGAAATCTTTAATTTTATTTGTTACAGATGGATTTTCATTGCCAGATAAGCTGAAAGCTCTGCGAACCAACACGGTGACCAAAGCTGCATTCTTCCCAGTGTCCAATGAGCTGGTAGATGCATTTGCTGGAAGTGTGAACGACTGTCTTCCACATCTGGATAGGTACTATGCATTCTACCAAATTTACAAAATATTTTTCTGTTACAGAGGAGTTACTTATTTCCGTGTCATATATAATACATAATATTATATATACCTTTTTGTCTTGGGTTCAAACCCAAAGTAAATACACTTTTTTTATGATTTTTAAAAAGATTTATCAGGAAACATTTTCTACTTGAACAACAGACTTAGTACTGTACAATTAGGACTTGTAGTCATGGCTATTAACTAAACCTATAGAATGCTTGAGTTCCAATGCAAGTCACATAATTAAGTTTCAAATCCGATGCATCCAGATCAAGTAAATGTGATTTGTGCTCAAATGCCTACATCGTGATGCATGCGATAGACATTCATTGGCTTTTCCTCCTTTCTGGAGTGTAATGATATCTTATTTTGATAGATTAAAATACAATTGTATTGTGCACTACGAATATACATCAACTTGGAAACTATTGTCCACAATCCAGGACAGACAGACAGGTGACCGCTGCCATTACCGAGAATGAAGACTTTGACGAGACCTACCATTGGCATTCTGGGAAGCCCCTCGCCGACGACTATGATAACACAAAGGATACCTTCAACCTAGGTAGGTGGAACTCTGCAAGAAGAAAACTAATGACATTCATTACTTTGCCCTCAGGTCATATTCATTCAATTACTGTAAAATTTATGCAGAAACTTTCACGGTGGTTTGTTGGCAATCGTTTTTTGCGGTGTCCGCTTCACTGCAATCTTAAAACTACAGCGAACAATTTTACCATGGCAGTAAGAGACTACAGTGCATGGTGCTACCACGAACTTAAAACCACCGCGAAAAGTCCTTTTTCCCGCTACCGCGAAATTAAATCCCCGCAAACTTAAATGCATTTACAGTATATGGATGACATCCGCACACTCATGAATTTTCATCTGTTTCAACCCAGTAGTTTTCAACCATGCTGTAACTTGTACAAATCAGCTGCAAAAGGAACAACTGAATGCTGTAAATTTGTAGGATGCCAAAGTCAGTTCCAAAGTAAAAAAAGATGTGAAAGAACAAAATTGAAGACTCTATAGACTGATATGCCGTACTCTGTTTAGTTATTCGTTCTAACTTAATTACTCTACTATTAAAAAAACTTGAGCTTTTTTGGCCAATCTTTTTTTATTTGCATGCTTGTTTCAGTTCTCAGCCTGGGGATGCCCAGGTTATCTAATCATCATAACCTTAGAGTACTGCTAAGTATAGCGTGATACATACTGTATAGTAAAAGGCAAGTAACTCAATTTTTAGTACTACCAACAATCATTGTTAGAATGTATAAAATAATTGATATAATTGATGTCATTTATGAGCTGTGAATTCTTTTCAGAACAATTGCCAGCTGACAAATGGGAGAGGAGGATGTTCCTGAAAGGCAAACAGAAGTTTAGCAGGTAATGTTATAGGATATTCAATTTGTTCTGAAAATTTCCCTAAAGTGAGAAGATATAATGCTAAAACCATATAGAGGTGCCATCTATGGCCGTTACTATAAATACAGTCAAACATGTATTGTATTAGCGACCACCTTTGCATAGCGACCACCTGGCCATTGCAGTCCCTTTTAAGTCAGTCTCTTAGAATTTACTCATTGACCTAAGCATTAAGAAATAGTCTATAGCGGCCACCTGCCCAACACCCCCACATGATTTCCGGTCCGGTAGATACAGATATATATAGAAACACTGCCTATTGCGACCATACTGTGGTCGTATGTCACCCTGTGACAAAATCATTGTTTGCAAGGGTTTTGAGTTTCTGACAAGGTCATTTTGGCGGTTGCAGAAGGTACAAGTGCCTTGAATAGTAGTCTCAAGTCTCAAGAGTGCGAATCTTTGTCAAAAAATTTATCAACATTCCGCATGGCAATATCAATCATTGTCCGTAGATTTGACTTTGGCAATTGATCAGCATTTCCTCTACTATAGTGGCCACCTGTCTATAGTGGCCACATTTCTCCAGTCCCTTGAGTGGCTGCTATAGACAGGTTTGACTGTACTCAATTTGCTGATTTTACACCTTCTTTGTATGGTTTACAGCATGGTCAAAAACTTTTTAAACAAAAATTTATGTGTGCACAAGATTTCATGTCTTTGATAGAATTAATTTGCCCTAGTAACAAGAAAAAGAACAGGCATAGAGATTTTGCCCCTCTGTGACAGGCCTCTTAATCTGCCTCATTCACAGACACATGCAGTCCTACGGAGAGTCACTAGAGGGCCCAGGTTTCAGAAAAGTCCCCATTGTTGTCCGTCAGAAGGCTGACCAAAAGCAGGAAGAGAAAGAGAGGAAGAAAAAGGAGCGTCAAGAAATGGCAAAGACTGCTAAACAGAAGACTGTTAAAGTATGTGTGTATCTTGACACTTCTTATTGAACCTTTTTCACAAATTTATCTCATATGTTTTTCCTTTGATTCATTCAATCTTCTTATCCCTTATCCTATCTTCTTGGCTAAGAGCTTTGCTAACATCTTTTATCACTATATATCATCAACTATTTTACAATGAGAATGACACTTAGCTGAAATACCAAGGAAAAATCAAATTTAAATTTCATATATGTGCATCTGATTCAATAGTTATATTCACTTCTGAATCATTTTTTTTCTAATCTCTATAATAACAGATAAATTGATAAGATACCACAATATATTTTACAGAAATCCAAGAAAGATCTGATCATTGAAGCACGCATGAAAAAAGAAGAAGGTAAGTCATACAGTAAAGTCAAAATGGGAGTGGGGTGTCCTGACAATGACTGTGTGAACACCATCATGAATTTTTACTGTTGCAGACTGAGGTTTGGCAATATGCAGTACTTAACTGTAACTGGACTACGCATTTGCTTCTTGGGAGAATGGGACGGACAAAGAAGTCACCATCAAAAACATCTGATGATTATATAAGTATGAACATCAAGACATGAAACTGATAAAAATGAACCGTATACTAAGTCTTTCCTTTTAAAATGACAGATTTAAATGGTCTCCAAAAAAAATAAGTGGGTCAAAGATATAGATATCAAGAAAGCCCTGAGTAGCACATATTTGCCCCAATTTCCGAATCATTCCCTCTTTGTTGTTAGAGGCAAAAACATCACAGATGCTTCAGCAGTGGCAGACTTTGAAGACATCCCTGAAGACCAGCAAAGCTGTGAAGTCCATACAGGAGCTGGAGCGGTTCCTGGAGAGGTGTGACCGTGAACAGGTGCCGCAGGTGGCAACACAGGTGCAGTTGGCCATCCTCCAGCACCTGGTGGACATGTGGAAGGAACATTGCTCTAAAGGAGGAGGAAAAGCAGGTCAGTTGTCATTTAGTATTGTCCATCCATATTGACAGCACCAATTGTGTCTTACAGTAAACTATTGGTGAGATCATATGATAGTAAAACTTAAATTCTACCAATTTTTTTTTAATGATTAAGTTGTAATTGAGTTTGTGAAAGCCAGTTTGTTTTGATATGAATTTAGTATTGTTATAACTGTCTTTCAGGACTTAAAATGATGTAACCTGTATATACTTTGTCTGACCCTTGCTTCCTCCCTCATGACATCAATGAAAAGTGGCCTGCAGGCTGATTTGGGTTTTCCTGAATAAACCACCTAAGGTTCAAACAAACAAACAAACAAACAAACAGTTCTACTAGACTAGTATGCAATTTAGCCCCAGGATATAATTATCATAATAAGTGCCTCTTGGAAAATAGGACCTGGTTCTTTTTTCTGTTCACTCAAAAACCTAATACTTATAACGTAAGGTTACCAGTTTACGGTCGATTTGTTAATAATGCCGTTTTATGGAAAGCGCGCAGGTCGGGAAGTGAAAAGCTGTCCTTAATTGGAAGACATCAAAGTCGGTCTGCGTCAAGCTCTGTGTGGCATCATATTTCTTCTGAGGGTTTCTCGCCGTACGAGCGTCTTTAATAAACAAGTCTGCAGCCAAGAATTCTTCCAGGGTGACCAATTTACGGTCAGTTGGGTGTTTCTCCATGAGGTTATTTTTCTAAAGGACATATATCTGATCATTTCCCTTAAAAATCCCCCACGTAGTTCACTGAGATAACACAATGGCTAAATTGTTTACATATGGCCATGCCGCCACTTTGCATCGCCGCTAAACGTTATCGGTAAGTCATCTTTGCCCCAACAGAACGCCACTCAGAGCGCCATGCTGTTCGACAACTTGCACAATGCTACTCATAATAATGGCAACGCATTTGGATGTTGTTATCACCTGTATAGATAGGAACTGGCCTTGAAATGCGTTCAGTATACATGTGGCTTGCTCACGCCGTGCCCTCCCCACATAAATTAGCCCCAACAGCGCCCCTTGCGACAATTTCTCGCTCTCCAGTGCACCAAGCTTTAACGGGCAAGTCACGTGATGCAACATGGCGTTCGAAAACTACCCGCTCGGCGAGGACAGTCACTTGTTTTTATGCAGTTTATAAGAGTTTCCTTGGACAACATACATAAAATCACCATGCATTCTTGAGATAAGAACTCCAGGTTTGGTTTGAGGTGATGTTTCAATTCATAAAGAGTTTGTTGGATTTTAAAGAGGGGACGAAAATAGCCGTCTAGAATTACGATCAGAACCGGGTCATCTGTAATAGTGTTGTGCGCACTCAAGCGTAAATGTAAATTGTTGTCGGACTTTTCAGACGTGATTTGCTGGATGCAAAGTTATAGGATAAATAAGGCAAGACACATAGATGATATAAACGTACTTCTTTCCTACTCAAGAGAATTTTCTTTTTTACAATTGACCTCGAAGTCTGCATCCACCAATAAGTGACCGTAAACTGGTCCTGCACGTAAACTGGTAACCTTACGTTAGATATAGTACTAGTCACATTGTATGATCAATCTTTTGTCCAATTCTATCATGATGATCTATGATCATTTTCTTGATATGAAAACTGTATGCAGTTCAAAATCTGATAGGCAAACTTGCTTTTTTTGAATAAGAGATAATGTGGCCAGAAAGTAAGTGCACGGTTTTTCACACGTAATTAATGATATAACACAATAATCAATTGTAGAGTCCATTCCAAGACACCATGCGGATGTTTGTTGCCATTGTTTAGAATTGATTTTAAAGTTTTGTAATTATATGTCTAGGACATTTGATACTTCAGAAATATTTTTAACACTGTTTCAACTTTATAAATATTTCCCCGGTCCTGTAAAACTTTGGAAATATTCATGGTGTGGAATTGGATACTTCTAATGGTTTCTAAATAATGATAACAGCATTCTACCATTATTTACCATTTTCTACCATTTTTTGTAAATGGTTCAGTGGGCTGGGAAGATAGCAATTCACACATCCTTGCAAAGTATGGTTGGGTGCCATGCAACAATGGCCCACCACAAAGGATCCACCAGTGCCCAGCAGTGAAATCTAAAAATATACAGATGCAACAATAGGGCTTACTTTTATGGGGGCAATAAACTAATATTACCATTTGGCCAGGTTTACCATTTTTTGTAAATATTTGTAAATGTGAAATAATCACAGAGAGGTTTCACAATTATTCTAAATAAAGATATTTTTGTACAGTTACTTTCAAAATGTTTCTAAAATATTCAAAGAAATTCAAATAAATGAGTATTTTCTTAGTCAATTTTTTGAAAATAATTTAATTATTGTGGCTCAGATATTCTTTTATTCAAAATAATTCAGACTAATTATAAATATCGCCTAAAAACCGTCATGGTGTCTTGGAATGGACTCTATCTTATGCAGAAGATGTATTAAGTACTTAAATAAAGGTTAAAAAAGTATCTTTCATCTGTTGACAGGTGAAAGTGGTCATCCCAACATGAAGACTGCTGTTGACATTGTTAAAACAGTGTCGGACATTGTTGATAAGTATGGGCAGCACCTGGACTCCCAGCAGAGACAGGAGCTGGCAGGTGTACTCAGGTTACTGGGACTGTCTGACATGGTACCTTACATCCTAACTGAAGGAGGGGAGGGGGGCTTGCTGGCTGATGGTTCAAAGGTATGTAGATACATAGAACTTTATTGCACGACAATTGTACATGGTACAAAGTATGGCAACAACTATTACATACTGTAATTCACTTTATCTTCACGGTACCAAATTTTCACGGTCTGAGAAAATAGAACTTGTTCTCGGAACTAAATGTTCACTGTCGAGGCAGGTGCGCATGAAAAAAGTCTGTGAATTATTTTTTATCGGTAATGATAAGTTCACGTTACAGTCGTCACCGTGAAAACCGTGAACATAACATTACAGTGAAAAAATAAGGAATTACAGTAATGTACAAAATAGAGGTATAGGATAAAGCTTAACATCATACTTAACATAACAATAAGGGCTAATATGCACAATTCATTCATAAAGTATCATAATGAAGTAGGCTAATCATTAGCTTCAGTATTCTTTCTAATAGCAAAGCAGCCCTTGATATATTTGCCTATTTTTGCATTATGGGAGTTCTGACATCTAAATAAATGTGCAAATCTGTCTGTAGCATCGAGTCTTTTGAAATATGTTGTACTTGCTTCGAGAAACGTGAATAATTCGTTGCGTAAACTAGCGTATCTAGAACATTCCATGTATAAGGCCCCCTTTTCACTAGACGGCGATCACGATGCGCTCTCACTCTCATAGGATATGTGTAACCTTATTACCTTAATATATTGATTTCATATTGGGTATATCATACAGCATGTTAAAGTGTGACCGAGAGGACAACAAAATAAGCACACAAAGTGTAACATCTATTATCATAATACCGGCACGTTTACGACGATTTCTCTTGCTATACTGATTTGACAAATTGTCAACGCATCATTTTCTCCAGTTACATGTTGCTGTTATAGGTTACCCTTGCCACTTCTTCTGTGCAACTTTTCTGCCACTCTTGTCCTGCTAAAAGTGTAATATCGTAATTGTAACACGCCCCGGAATTACACGGCGAACGGGCGCGTGGTTGGGAGGGTGTACAAAATACCGGCCGGAAGAAACACGGCACAATTAACTGTCGCTATGTACCTTTATACATCCTCCATGTTCCTTCCTTTTCTGTTAGTAAATGCATAAAACATAAACCTGCATGAGCATACAAAATGTCATGAGAAAACGGACGTATACTGTCAAGAATTTTCATTTAACCTTTGTCTGTCACAACCGCTGTGACGTAACACTTTACTGCTAGCGTAGATATAAAAATGGCGGGAAAATGGCTGCGTACGTTCAATTTTGCCCATTCAGTCGTAGATCCGGGCTATTATGCAACGGTTCTTCACACTTTTACATGAGTTGTAGGTCACCAACAGAAATTCAAGATTGTTGTTGAATCATGTTCGTCTTGTGCCGTGAGCACATGTGATTATTATCTACAAATCTGGCAATGAATGTGACAGTGTGTTCGTCCCACGACGAGCTGCCTACCCCGAAAAAGATACTGAAAACTTTTCGCCTTGTTGTCTTCGAATGCATTGTAATCGATGCTTTGTAAATGATGTATTGGACACCTGGATGTCTGAAGTGTGCATTTGTATCGGCCGGTATAAGTCTTACGGCCGGTATTATGCCAATGCATGTTACCCAAATTCTTTTCTTTTCTATCCAATTCGTTAAGAGATCTGTCAAATTTTAGGTCACAGAGAGAGCGCTGCAAGAGCGGCATCCTAGTGGAAAGGGGGTATTACTAACAACTTCCCCTTACCTCACTACTTCTTTGAACCCTTTGTTGGTCATTGGGCCTCCATGAGTATATCCACTAGGGCTGTGTACAGGTACAGAAAATTCAGGTACAGGTTAATGATCCAGGTCCAGAGGATCAGGTCCAGGTCCGGATGTGAACCTGGACCAGGGCTCTAGCCAGCGTCCGTTTTTCCGTCAATTGACGGAAATTTGCTGCGTCCGACGGAAAAATTTTAAAACCAATCCGTCAACCAAAAATCCTTGGTGGAAGCTACGGGCGGCTTGGGGACGCCGTTCATGACCGTAAAAGCCACACACTGTTTGTTTTGCTATTGTTATGATTGTTGACAATGTGTGTCGGCGCCCTTTCGCATACGATAATCTCATTAAAACCCGTTTTTCAAGGTCTCGGTTCAGCCCTTCTAATTAATTTTCGCGGTTTTCGCGACGATTGTAATTGGCTGACGGAAAAAAATTTCGAGCTGGCTAAAGCCCTGACCTGGACCTAATTATCTGAGAACTTATTCTACTCAAAACAATGGTCCATTTTGCTACAAAGGATTCTGTTTGGTGGGGTATCCTACGTTCATTGGCATTTTAAAATACTAGTTGCGTGTAAACAACACTATCTGTCTGTTTCAGACCATTAAGTTTGACTGTGGAAACTTGGTAAATATGAGTATCAACTCTCCTCTACTTCGCTCTTGTTATTTGCTTTGACATGTAAGCCCCTTAAAATGGAAACACTGTATAATTTGTTCAATTTTGAATTAGTCCAACATCCGTTCCACTGATTTCTTTCAGGTCTGGTTTTTCTGGTCCAACAAGAAAAAAAAAAACGGTTTTTTACCCACTCCTACTATCCACCATTCTCCTTCAACCAACTCTGTCCTCTGCTGCTCTCATGGCTTCAGCTGGACTCAGTCTGGTCCATTCTTCTACATGTAACGTAAGGTTATACCAGTTTACGTGCAGGACCAGTTTACGGTCACTTATTGGTGGATGCAGACTTCGAGGTCAATTGTAAAAAAGAAAATTCTCTTGAGTAGGAAAGAAGTACGTTTATATCATCTATGTGTCTTGCCTTATTTATCCTATAACTTTGCATCCAGCAAATCACGTCTGAAAAGTCCGACAACAATTTACATTTACGCTTGAGTGCGCACAACACTATTACAGATGACCCGGTTCTGATCGTAATTCTAGACGGCTATTTTCGTCCCCTCTTTAAAATCCAACAAACTCTTTATGAATTGAAACATCACCTCAAACCAAACCTGGAGTTCTTATCTCAAGAATGCATGGTGATTTTATGTACTATGTTGTCCAAGGAAACTCTAACTTATAAACTGCATAAAAACAAGCGACTGTCCTCGCCGAGCGGGTAGTTTTCGAACGCCATGTTGCATCACGTGACTTGCCCGTTAAAGCTTGGTGCACTGGAGAGCGAGAAATTGTCGCAAGGGGCGCTGTTGGGGCTAATTTATGTGGGGAGGGCACGGCGTGAGCAAGCCACATGATTGTATACTGAACGCATTTCAAGGCCAGTTCCTATTTATACAGGTGATAACAACATCCAAATGCGTTGCCATTATTATGAGTAGCATTGTGCAAGTTGTCGAACAGCATGGCGCTCTGAGTGGCGTTCTGTTGGGACAAAGATGACTTACCGATAACGTTTAGCGGCGATGCAAAGTGGCGGCATGGCCATATGTAAACAATTTATCCATTGTGTTATCTCAGTGAACTACGTGGGGGACTTTTAAGGGAAATGATCAGATATATGTCCTTTAGAAAAATAACCTCATGGAGAAACACCCAACTGACCGTAAATTGGTCACCCTGGAAGAATTCTTGGCTGCAGACTTGTTTATCAAAGACGCTCGTACGGCGAGAAATCCTCAGAAGAAATATGATGCCACACAGAGCTTGACGCAGACCGACTTTGATGTCTTCCAATTAAGGACTGTCACAGCTTTTCACTTCCCGACCTGCGCGCTTTCCATAAAACGGCATTATTAACAAATCGACCGTAAACTGGTAACCTTACGTTACATTGTCTTCCGCACCTTTCCCTCTGTTGTCCCCTCTTCCTACTTCCTGGCTCTGTCCCTTGTAGTACTTTTGTGAGCCCTGAGGACCTTGCCACATGACCAAACCATCCCTGGCCAGCTTTTGCTTCATTTTCGTCATCAAGAGGTTGCCATGTATAGTCCAATGGCTTTATACTACGTTAACCATGTTGCGAATCTCCTAGTTTATTCGATGGCTATCACACCTGACCATGGATTATCTCACCATATACACCTCAGGGCAGGGCATTAACCCTTTGTTATTATATTTCTATCAAAGTTTAATGTAGTTTGTTCAGTGAGACTAATATATCTTTGATGTGTTTTCACAGACTAAAAAGAAGACTGCTGAAGACCTGAGGAAGTTTTCCGTCCAGATGAGCAGTAACAGGTTCCAGCTGCAGCACATGGGGCACCTGCTGAAGAGGGAGGGGAGGGAGGATCCCGATCCCAGGGTGCCACAGTTCATCCCTGATACCTGGCAGGTGAGTTTGTAGAATTTGCCAGTTCCCTTGGTTTACATTTGAATTATGTCTGACATTCTATCATAATTAATGTTGGGCGTGGCGTAACTGGTAGAGCTTTCGGCTCGGAATCTATGGGTCCTGAGTTCGATTCCCACCGTGTTCCCGACGTTGTGCCCTTGGGAAAGGCACTTTACACGACTTTCCTTCTGTCTGTACCGTGTTTGTGGCATTGTTAATATAAGTTACAAAAACTTGAGTGCAGTGCCACATCGTCCTCGTCTGTCCAAAAGCAAATAGAAAAAAAAAAATTAATGTCATACCTGAGCTGCGATTATGCTTCATACAGGACGCTTCGGACCGGTTGATAGATATAGAATACAACACGGTGTATTCCGTATCACCCGCAGGAGGGCTGGGACCGAGGGAGATGCGGAATGCACCGTGTTGTATTTTATTTATGTCATACCTACCTGAGAAAACACATA
>NC_049983.1:3948421-3978362 GCF_000003815.2 Branchiostoma floridae
ATGTGAAATGCACCAAAAGTTGAGAAAATGTTGTGTCTTCAAATCAAAAATTGTACCAACAGGAATTCTAATGTCCGAATCCTGTGTTCCAATTTTCAACCGTGCCACACTCGGCACTCTGGAAATAGTTCGATATACTCGACAGAAGCCCGTCTGATACAACTTCGAAACCTGTCTGTGTGATATAGAAAGTTATCACATGGTCCAGAATGCCTGTATCGAACGTTTTTGTGGCCCAGGTATGACATAACATTTGATACAGGTGTTCCAAACCGGGTGATAAAAAGCCATATCACACAGGCTTCAAGGTTTTATCACACTTCTATCAAATATTTCAAGCATACTCTGCGGCAGTGTGGCACGGTCAAAAATTCAAATGCCTGATTTGAACGTTGGAACATTGCTGTTGTAACAATGTTTGTTCGAGGGCACCAACTTTTCTCAACTTCTGACGCATTTGACATCAAAACATGTGTTTTCTCAAGTGTGTATGACAAAAATATCATACAACACGATGTGTTCTAATGTATTATGTGATAGATTTGAAACAGTGACAGAAGTGAAACTTTACTTTGAAACAGATGTGAAACTTTACACTGTGACAGATGTGAAACTTTACACTGTGACAGATGTGAAACTTTACACGGTGACAGAAGTGAAACTTTACACTGTGAGAGATGTGAAACTTCACACTGTGAGAGATGTGAAACTTTACACGGTGACAGAAGTGAAACTTTACACTGTGAGAGATGTGAAACTTCACACTGTGACAGATGTGAAACTTCACACTGTGACAGATGTGAAACTTTACACTGTGACAGATGTGAAACTTTACACTGTGACAGATATGAAACTTTACACGGTGACAGAAGTGAAACTTTACACTGTGAGAGATGTGAAACTTTACACTGTGACAGATGTGAAACTTTACACTGTGACAGAGGTGAAACTTTACACTGTGACAGAGGTGAAACTTTACACTGTGACAGATGTGAAACTTTACACTGTGACAGAAGTGAAACTTTACACTGTGACAGAGGTGAAACTTTACACTGTGACAGAGGTGAAACTTTACACTGTGACAGATGTGAAACTTTACACTGTGACAGAGGTGAAACTTTACACTGTGACAGATGTGAAACTTTACACTGTGACAGATGTGAAACTTTACACTGTGACAGAATCTGATGTGAAACTTTACACTGTGACAGATGTGAAACTTTACACTGTGACAGATGTGAAACTTTACACTGACAGATGTGAAACTTTACACTGTGACAGAATCTGATGTGAAACTTTACTGCTAGCAAGCCAGAGCCTAACATCTGCATATTAAGGATTCCTCTACGGTGACATATGTTTTCTACATTAGACAACACATAACCCAGCCTATCTGCTTGGAGATAAGCTGATTACCAAGCGCCAAAACCACATAACCTGTTCCACAATACCGGAAATATGGGGGTGATTTATGAAATTATTACAATGATTATAACAAATAGGTACCCCAAAAAAAAGAATGTGCATCATCGCGCAACTGAGTACAGACGACATACCAAACCACATACGAATGCGTAAACGGAACATGGACATATAGGTGTGAACACTCAAGACATAGACCGATCATAATACTCTTTCGACGGGGGTGACCCTCAAGTCACAGAGGAAGAATGTTATCACTCATCAGATGATTTTAACAGAGTTTCTGTTATGATAACAGATATCACACAATCCTGACATATCAGCAGTGCTGTGCTGACTTTTTAACATGTAATTCTTCCATTATTCTAACCAGAGAGAGTTGCTCGATGCAGTGGACAACAATGAGTCAGCCCTGATTGTAGCTCCGACCTCCTCGGGGAAGACCTATGCCTCCTACTACTGTATGGAGAAAGTACTGAGAGATGGGGATGATGGGGTGGTAGTCTATGTCTCCCCAACCAAGGTAAGGATTATCTAACTGTTGGATCACAATGATTTTGTTCTTAAACAACTATGGTCCAACGCACAAGCCAGCTTGGCCAGGGTTAGGATTTAGGGTAAGGGGTTATAGGGTTAGGATTAGGGGTATAATGTTTTTTATTTGAATTGATAGGTTTGGGCTTAGGCAAGAGTTATAGTGTTTAGATGTTGGACCGTCAGTTGACTAGAGTGTTTAGCCGAGTTGGTCTGATGAGCTATGGGCCTTGTTGGTGACATCTGGCTACTGTGGTATGTTATAATGGTATAAGATTGTTTAAAATGTATGACCTTCTGATCATTGGGGGACAAGGTAGCCACGACAATGGAGAGTTGTGACAATTATGACAATAGCCCCATCAATATATCCTATACACTAGATGTTACTTCATGTTACTTTCTAGAGTAAGAAAACCATACTCATAAAATCACTACTTTTTTTCTGTCCATGCAGGCCCTGGTAAACCAAGTCGCTGCAACCGTGTATGCTCGCTTCAGTAACAAGACGATGCCAGATGGAATGTCAGTGTACGGTGTCTTTACCAGAGACTACAGGCATAATGCTCTCAACTGCCAGGTGTGCGAATCTACCATTTTGTTGTAAACTTGTCTGTGTCATACATGTATATGTGTCAGTGTTTTATTGTAATGACTTCTGCTTGTTGGTCATTTGAGAAAAGATTCACCAAATTAATAAATATTTTGTTAGTATGATACATATGAATTATCAAAAGGTAATGAATATATACAAAAGTGTATTAAGCTGCAACTAGATGACTCCAGGAACAACAGTTTCCAGAATGGGCAAGTTTGTTTCTGAGTTCTTCCTATAGTTAGGCCACGTTGATTTGATTATATGGATGACATCCGCGCTCGCACCAATTTTCGACCATTTCCAAAAAAAGAAAAGTTTTCGACCACACAATAAATTGTGCAAAGCAGCTGTACAATGAGCACAAATATTCCGTACATTGAAAAAAAAGCCATATGTAGAATGACAAAATGAATCTAAAGTCAAAGAATAAGATGTGAAAGGACGGAAAGAAAAAAAAATCTATTGTTGGTTGGGGGAGGTACTAGTACAGAAAATTCAGGTCCAGAGGATCATGGTATACCATACTATGTGTGTTTAGTCCTATGTTCAACCTTCCTGGCCACTTTGATTTCATACTGAAGGCAACTTTTTTTTTGGCCAAACTTTTTTTTTATTCGCTCACTCGCATCAGTTTTGGAGTTCCCGGAGGATGTCATCCATATTATCAAATCAACATGGCCTTAGTAAAAGTACAGTGTACGAAGTTATCCAGTATTTGATTATACTGCTGCTGGGATCCCTGATACATGGGTAGGCAAGAGTCAAATAGTCTTTGCAATTGATTTGATACACAATAAAATTGTATAGTACTTACAGAGTCTAATGTGAATTCATTTGGTAAATCTTTGTTTAAATGATTATGTTTTTTTTTATTACAATGCAATTACAATTACAACTACAACTTACTGTCATTCCAGGATTGTAGTTTTGCCTGTTATATAAGTAAAGATGGTTACTGAGAAAAATCAAGGTTATGATTATGTCAATATGCAATTCGTTCTCCAATCGTTATGCATGCATTTAGTACCCTTTTTCACCCTTTGTACGTTTCGAAAATGATTCCGAGATCGTCACACAGATCTTCCTCATTTCAGATCCTGGTGACAGTTCCTCAGTGTTTGGAGATCCTGTTACTCGCTCCTCACCGCCAGAAGTGGGCCCAGAAAATCCGCTACGTAATATTTGACGAGGTAAGTTTTTAACAGGCGTACCTCTGTCAATACATATGAATGAATGATCTATATCATTGGGGTGGTTTGTGCCACAGGGGTCAAACCATTTAATTAGCTGACCTCCGACCCCCACCAATAGGAGAACAGTTGCCCCCAGCCTTTCTAGGGAGAAGTCACGTTTCTTCTAGCTCTCGTTTGTTCAAGATCGCAAGATGCCACCGTGAAAGCCCAGGTCAAAAAAGTGCCCAGGTTGTGGTGAACCGTCAAACCTACACCCCAAAGGAACAGCCACTCGGCACGGGAGGGCCTGGGCAACGATTCGGAAAAATTCAAAAATTGTACAAGATATCATTGTATGGCAAACAGTACTATGAGGATACATACAAAAAATATGTATTATTGATAAACCATAGTTGTGTATGAGTGATCTAGTCTCGAATTTGGAAGAAAGTACAAATATATTGACCTAGATATATGCGGGTATAGGAGTTTGACATGATAGAAGTACATGAAAAATATTGATCTCTGTACACTAAAGGGGAAAGTGTGTTCAACTTTATGACTACATGTTCCTTTCCTGCATTTGCATCATTAGATGTCACTCAAATTAATGTTAGCCACACGCAAGTTCTTCTTTGACAGGGGAATGTGGTAAATGCAACTGTGGTTCTATATTCACAGTTTTTGCTGTGGCCACTTCACCGCGAACTTAAAACTGCCGCAAACATTTTTCCGTTACAGACTGCAGTCTATGGCGCTACCGCAAACCACCGCTAACACTCCATTTTCCCGCTATCATGAAAGTAAATCCCCGATTAAGTGCATTTGCAGTATATTCAGCTCTGCCACAAACTGAGACCTAAAATTAACATGCTGTGCCCAAGGCAATGTAACCAGCTCTACATTTCCACAGGTCCACTGCATGGGATCAGAGATAGGTGCTGAGGTTTGGGAACACCTGCTCTTACTCATCCCTTGCCCTTTCCTGGCTCTGTCTGCAACAATATCCAACCCACATGACCTTCAAAGGTACAGTGCTCATTACTAAGAAGTTCAGCATATCCTACATATCTAAAGAATAGTCGTGTTTTGGGAAGGCTGTTTCAGAATAGTTAGTTGTATCCACAATATGAGATATGTATCCAGTATTAATCTTGATTATACAGCTGCTGACAAGGGGTAGGCTTAGTCTTAAATTCAATCCATGCTTCCAAGCAGCTCTGTCTGGTGGGTTCAAGCCAGTCTGTCTCTGTGTCTGTCTCTCTGTCTCTTTCTCCATCTTTGTCTGTCTGTCTCTCTCTCTCTCTCTCTCTCTCTCTCTGTGTCTGTCTCTCTGTCTCTCTGTCTCTGTCTGTCTCTCTCTCTCTCTCTCTCTCTCTGTATCTATCTCTCTCTCTCTCTGTCTCTCTGTCTCTCTCTGTCTGTCTCTCTATCTATCTATCTATCTCTCTCTCTTCTCTCTGTGTCTGTCTCTCTGTCTCTCTCTGTCTGTCTCTCTATCTCTCTCTCTCTGTCTGTGTCTGTCTCTCTGTCTCTCTCTGTGTCACTCTCTCTCCCTATCTCCCTGTCTCTCCGTACACTTTGATGCCATTCTTAGCACACTCCTTCCAAGATTTCTTTGGTCTACCACAACCTCTGTTGGCAGATAACTGCAATGTAAATCATCCAATTTAGAAAGCTATTCAAATATTTTTTCGGGATGATTATACATGTACACAACGATAAATGGTTCAAAAGGTGTGGGAACAACCTGCTCTCCTAAAATTATGTTTCTATTTAACAGCTGGCTACAGTCTGCAAAGGACTTTCAAAAACAGTTGGATGGTCAGGCAAGTCGGAAGAACAAAGCCCAACCACAGTCGTACAATGTCCGCTTAGGTAAGTCACGACAAGGGGTGGTCACTGACACAACAAAAGCAATGTCAAGTTAAAGTAACAGTTGATAAGTTTTGAAGTTCAGTAATTGTCATCAATTACATGTACTTAGTATACTCAAATGAATAAAGGGATGACAACATCAAGTTTAAAAAAACACTTGAAAGGTTGGAGGTCATCAATTTTACGGAAACAATTTAAACATAAATTAGTCAAACTTCATTGCACAACAATTGTATTGAATGCACTTATACAGCAAGTTACCTAACAGTCCTATGTAAACATACTACAATTTCTGTGCTACCAAATCAATCGACGAACTAAATGGTATATTGATTAAAGATATGGTATTGTTCTTGTACAGTCATTAAATTTTGTTATTGCCCTTTGTCAGTAACACATTATAGCATTATTTTTACATTCTTCAGAATTTACGATAATGTTATTATGATATGTTGACATTGATCAGCTTAAAATGTAATTATTATTTGGAATGCTTGAAATATTCCATAATATTATATATTACCCATTGTGTCAAATGGAATAGAGAACAGAAACAATGTCTAAATCTTTCAGTACCCTGGACAGACCAATGTGATAATACATTGCTTTGTTTTGTCATTAATGAAAACTCTTGGCAGCCCATAATCTATTGTTTTCTCTTACGTTTCATTCACATATCCTAGATGTGATTTTTTTCTAGCTGCCATTTCATGTACTACATGTATGTGTACTCATCTTTATCATGACTATCCATAAACAGTGGTGTATGGAGAACGCTACTCTGATCTGGAGAAGTACATCTACCTACCCTGCAAAGACTCTCCAAACAGTCTTGTTCCAATGCACCCCTACTCTGTGCTGACACTGAAACAGGTACCTATAGATATCTTCTTGTAAATTAAAGTGTGTGTTTGAACAGACTCTGCACTTTAAGAAATTAACTGAAAAGAATTGACCAGAAAACTGTTTACACTTACCTTTATCCACAGGGCGCCCTATATCCGTTGTATTTTAAGATAGGATATTTAGGGATAACGAGACGACGGATGAGTTTTTAAGATTGTAATTTTTCATGAATACTGCAGTTTGAATTCACTGTCTGTCGACTTGATATCCATAAATACCCTGATTTTAAATACTACGGATAAAGGTTACTCTGCGGATAAAGGTGAACTAATGTTACAGCCAACCACCTGCTGTTGCAAGCTACCTAAGGAACAGTCCTGTTCAATCTTTTAAATACAGTCAAACCTGCCCGAGCGGCCACCTCTTCTCAGCAACCACCTGGCCATTTCGACCGCTTTTTCTCGGTCCCGATTTTTTTTCCCATTGACTTAAGCATTAAGCGACCTTTTCTCAACGACCACCTGGCCAACGCGACCGTGACCGACCCAAATTGGGACCCATAACGACCACATCATTTTCAAAATTGAGGTTTTCATCGATATTTGATGATAACTAGCGCGATTTTGTGCCGAAATCGTTGTAAGAAAATCCGAATTTAGTTGTTACAGAAGTTTTAAAAAAAAATCTATATCATTATCAAGTGAACGAATGCTGAAACGTATATAGCCTCATACTTTTTTAAGAAAGATCTTTGTAGCTCATACCTTTTTAAGAAAGATCTGTACGTGTGAGTGCTTTTGTCCAACTGTACTGTACATTCACCCGTGGTACGCTATCGGGAAATACCGGGCATCGAATTCGAAAGGTGCACCATAGTTATTTCAGATCAAGAACATAGCGCCGCATAAAACTTAAGGCTTGTATGGTAACTGACAGCATCAAAGTTCCCTTACTGTCTATAATGTTAGTGTACAAATACTTGAGCTTTAAAACACTTTATCGTATAAAAGCTCGATAAAAGCTTGGGGTTAGATTTACAATTTACAGTGCGCGTGTTGTATTTGACATTACCTGTCCAAATCGACCGCTTTTGTCCGGTCCCACGGGTGGTCGTCTTGGGCAGGTTTGACTGTAGTTATAACCATCTTTCAAAATCAGCAGCCATTTTTTGTGGTCCCAGTTAGGCATTCATTTTTACGCCATTTAAAAAGCAGAACGAGTAACAGTTGTACTTAGCCTGGAGCATCGGCCATTTCAATTTGAGGATTTTTGCAGGTGCTGCTATCATAATTTTCTTTCTTTTCAACAACCGGCTTAGAAACAATTCTAATGCAAAGTGTACTCTTTACAAAGATAACGCCATGGAAGATATGGCAGATTCGTTAGATGTGCTGTATCTTAAAGTCTGGCCAACCAAATAATTTGTCTGAAGCATCCATTCCCTCTAAGCAACCACATTTCCTCAGTCTCTTGAGTGGTTGTTGAGACCAGGGTTGACTACTTATTTTTTTGCCAAGATAATTCCTCTTGCCTGTAGCTTCAAAATATTGTTCTTCTCAACAAAATTGTCAATTGCCAAAATATCATTTTCTCAGCTCCAGGACAACCTGGATAATCCGGATGGAGCATTCCCACGGGACTTGACTCTGTCCCCCAGGGAGACACTACAGCTGTACGACACTATGACTCGAGTCTGGCCAGAACGAGACAGCTTAAAGGTAAGGTGTACCTTTACAAGTCACTCACTCACTCATGGCCTATAACCACACAAGTTGAGTCTCAGGCAATCTACATCTTGTATAATGTTTGCTTTTTGTGCCACATGTACTTTTAGTAAAAGATAAGAACCTGTAGTCACAAACTAAATGTAGAAGCCAGAAGATATACTAAAATTCCCCGTGACCACAGTTTTTGTCCATTCTGCCCTAATGAGATTGAAGACGAATGTCACTTTGTTATGGATTGTTCACGATATAATCATGGTAAATGCAAAAAGCTGTGCACATTTCTTCTCATTTGCTATAAAGAATTTGCTACTCTCTTTTCGATAGATAAATTCAGCTACATTCTGGGAGGCAATAACCCTTACTGTGTACAAAGTAGGCAAACATATCCACGGATGCTTATACAGTAACTGTAGAACCGATAGTGTAAATGACATGTTAGACTAAATATGTTGACTTATTCATACCTATACAATGGATATATGTCTGTTAGTTGTACTGTAAGTAGTTGTTATACAAATTGTTATGTAGACTAGGGGTGGGTATCGGTACGGTGTACCGGTACAAAACTGGTTTTTCTTATTGGACCGGTCCAGAAAAAACGGACCTGAAAAAAATAGGTGGACCGGATGTTGGACCTATTGGAAAAGGAACAGATTATATGAATAGGCATTTACACGTTTGGGGTCTTACCGTTCGGGGAAAATAACATGAGCGAAGTAGAGTAGAGTCACTGAGAAGTCATTTGTACCAAGTTTTACAGTCAACTGTACAGAGGCAGTTACCTTAGTTTGTAGGATTTCAAAACGCTAGTGGGAGTGATATATTTCACAAAGCAGATTTCTTTGTAACAAAATGGACCATTTTTTTAGTATCATCCATTCACAAATTTTCACATACTGAATCAGGTTCAGGTCTGGACCTCGACCTGATCCTCTGGACCTGAACTGGGCCTGGACCTGAATTTCTGTACCGGTACCCACCCCTAATGTAGACCTTACGAAAGTCACTGTACTTTTGTCATGTCAATAAAGATTAATAAGTACATATGTTAAACAATGATTTTATACCCAAGGCACTAGAGGCAGATGCGTACAGGGACTTTGCCACCCGTGATCAGCTTCTCATCACAAAGGCCCAGGCTCGGAAGTATGAGGCTGACTTGAAGAGTGAACTTGTTATGTGGCTTAAGGAGCATCAAGAGCAAAAGGTGATATGTGAAGACTAAGTCTTGTTTCAGTATGAAAAACTACTTTCCTGCACATCAATATTTATCACATTTTGTTTTTGTTTTAGAAAGTCAATGGACTGAGGCACAGACTGTTGGTGCACTGATACTTGCAAAGTGACCTTGAACAGGTGCCAATGCAGTGGCAATCATCACCTACACCATTGCACTGCATTAAATGTCGTTTTGACATTTGAAAAAAAAATGCAAGATGTCACTAACTGGACGGAAACTAGTTGCAAACTAAAGGCCAAAATTGGAGCCAATAGGCAGCAATTGGTGCAAAGTAGATGCAAAGTAGATACCAACTGCCACCATTAATTCATAACGTATTCTGAAATGAAAGTATGCAAAACCTTGAAAGACTCTTACAGCGAATACACCACACATCAGTGTGACCACGAGAGTAAATTGACAAAAAAATCACAAAGGTCCTGCAATAAACAGTCACCAACATGCTGCAGTCCATTGATATCAATTAGATATCTGTTTTAACACTTGCTCTTTTGTTCTTAAGGTTTGCAGTGTCATAGGAGTGCTGAAGAGCCACATGGTGCGGCAGCAATCCACCTGTGCTAAAGAATTTGAGAAATATCCTATCGACATCACCGGCAGAAACTTTCTGAAGTATGAGATAGCTGCACTGTTGGACAAGTTGAAACAAGAAGACAAGCTTCCAGCTCTTGTGTTCAGGTAGGCTTGTACTGTATACTGGTAGTAATGTTCAAATTTCCAATTTTGAATCAGGCAACTACAACAGTATTGTAAATGCATTTTTAAAGTCAATGGTCTGTTTTTGTTTAAAGTAAGCAGGGAACTCTTCACAGCAACCCAAATTAAAGCCACCATGAAAATTTTTGTTCTACATGTATCTTGTCTCAGCCCATCCTTGTTTAAGTGCTTACAATACTATGCATGTACGTACATGTACTACACGTCGTACAGTTATTATAATGTATTGGAGTCACATGTTTTGGCAAAGACAAATTGAATAATGTATCCATTAGGACTTTCAAAACCCTTTTAACATTCATTCCTTGGGTACGTACAATTAGATCAGTGACAATTGATCGCACTAGCACTTCTGAAAACAGCAGTTCTGTCTGCTGCCTAATTTGCTAGTTGGTGGTTTGCTAAGTATAAACCTGAGTGGTAAAGGTGTCTGTATTTCCATTACTATGCAGTATGGGCCTATGGTATTATCACAGAATTAAAAAAAAACAGTCAGTGAACTCCTCATTTTTGCCCCTTTCTGCAAGCTAAATTGTAAAATGCATTAAATATTTTACAGTGTGTTAGCGATTATACCAGCTTCTAAATGTCACAATTTATCAGCCTAGAACAAGCATGATTAGCATTGTATTGTTTTCTCTAATAAAATTGGACTTACTGGCTGAGGTTTTTTTGTTATGATGATAATTTTATTGTACAAAATTATAGAACGTACAAAGCAATTGGCATCTACTGGACCGGGTATATATTAACTACATTTTCATAAAGCAAACTTACCTAATACAACAGTGTGTAATGCTAGTTCACCATCATCCGCGAGATAACCTATATCCGTTTTGCTTACAAACAGGGACTTTGGGGATATCAAGTCGATGGAGAGCGGTTTCTAACTGCATTTCTGTTAGGTAATGCAGTTTGAAACCACCGTCCATTGACTTGCTATCCCTAAATACCCTAGTCTTGAATACAACGGATAATGGTTACCCTGCGAATAAAGGTAAACTAGTCGTTATATGGTAAGGAATGAGAATGAGCTTTAACGTCTACATTGCACTTTTTAAAATATTATTTAACATGTACCGTCTCAGTTTTGATCGTGGCGTGATACAAGATCTCGTAGACGAAGTGGATGTAACCCTGTCTAAGATGGAAGCAGAGACCTTGGAAAGCATGGGAGTCACCCAGTCTAGTATCAAGAAAGACCAGTCCACAATGAGAAAAGTTGAGAAGGAGAAAAAACGTGTTCGAGACAAAGAGCAAAAAAAAGAGCAGAAGTAAGTTGAACATATTTGTTTCTAATCAGTGAAGTACTAATTTAAAATGGATTGTGATGAACTTTAATTGCATAATCATTCGTTGCCGGGGGAAAATACATAAGAGAACATACATGGTCTAATGAGTTTGAGAAAAGTATGATAAAAATGATAACATTTAATCTGTCATAATGCTAAACGCTATGCAAATATGGACTAATAGCTTCTCTCCTCGCTTTCTAAAACATGATAATGGCAACATAATCACACACTTCGCTGTTACAAAAACATTTGTGCATGACAACAAGAACTTTAAAAAGTATCCTGCTTTAATATCCAAATACATGACATTGCCAACAAATGCCATCCCCGCTGTGTACCGGTAAAATGTACCAATACAGAAGCCGGTACAATCAATTAGGTACAGGTACAAAATACCGGAACCCTGGTGTACCGGTACTGGACCTATAATCCACAACACATGTGCCATGCACAGAGGGACTGCCTGTCTGTCACTTAGCACTACACAAGGGAACTGACAGAAAAATTCACTTCAAACCCAGGCAAATAGTGCCTTTAGATGGTAAAAAAAAAACATTGAAACATTTTTTTTATTAGCGTTCAGAAAAAATAAATTAAATTTTTTTCATTGTCAACATGGGGACAATTTTCGTCTTAGTTTCCATGAAATAATCCCTACTGGTGATGTTGGTGGTGTGGAATTACTAAGATCCTACGCAATAGGTGTATCAGTTCAAACATGTTTTTTCTATCATTAAAGATCGACCATTATTTGAACAAGTAGTTCAGGTACAGATTCAGGTCCGGACCTGTACCTAAACCTGTGTACCTGTACATAAAATTTGTTTACTAAGGTACACAGCTCTAATGTCCATTGATATCCAAATACACGTCACACAAGGTTGTTTTTTTTCATTAAACAGCATGCTCAAAGACAAATAGTTTCGACTGAACTGACAACTATTACAGCATCCTAGCTAAACTGACATTATGTAAATGTGCAAATTTTGTTGCATGCATTACCCAATAGTGTTCAATCTATTTACCCACAGGTCATCAGGGAAAAATATCCTGGAAGCTAAGGATGTGCCAGACTCTGTTGAACAAGTGAATCAGGATGCAGCAAACATGCGCCGTGCTTTTTTGAAACACAGCTTTGTTTCTGAAGGCCTCCACAGCTCTAAGGTAAAGAAGCATTGAATAGGCATACATAATGTACCTTGTATACTATGTATACTGTACCGGTACAGAGACTTAAGGTACTGGTACCGTCCGGGTTCAGACGATCAAGCCCAGGTCCGGACCTGAACCTGGGCCTATAGTTGTTTGTGAATGCGTGACACTCAAAAGAATGGTCCATTTCACTACAAAGAGATCTGTTTGATGGAGTATCCTACCTTGACGTAAACAATGCTAACTGCCTCTGTTTAAACTTTGATCAGGCTTGACTGTAGAAACTTTGCTAAAAATGACTGCCAAGTTGACTCTACTTTACTTCGCTCGTTATTAGTTCTTGGACCAATGAGTTGCAAAACACGTGAACACCTGCTGCCGCAGTGCATGTATAATCTGTTCATTTTCTAATTTTTTCAATTAGTAACTGTTAATGTTGCACCTGCACCTATAATGACTTATTGTCTTGTTCTGGAAAACACTGAAATCATAGGAATTCTTCAAGATTTAGGCAAAATTCTCTATGACTCCGTCATGAATGATATTTACACGTATCACTGACTGCATTGGGTTTATTTAAAGCTATGGGTTTCTCATTTATCATGCAAAAAAGATTATGATTTTGTTGATTAACATAAAATTATAATCATGTTAATCATGATCATGTAAACTATCTTAGAAACTGGACAGTAGTGAACTATTTTAGTATAGCAAGTTAGCACAACAGAAACGTATTATGTTGCAGATTCTAGATTGTCATAAGTGACTGTTATGAAGCAGGTCTTTGACCCCTGCTAGACTACACCACTCAGATGGCATACATACCTCAGGCTGTCAATTTCAGCTAAATTCAGGGTCTGGAAATAAGATGCTCCTTAATAGGGCCTTCATACTGAAACCGAATCAGCAGGAATCAAGCGGAACCAGCCGGAATGAAGTATTTGCAAAATTCGTGCCACATTCGGGGCCATTCGGGTGGGAATTCCAAATGGACCTTATATCCCCTTCACACGAGAAGGAATGAGCCAGAATGCCGTCAGAATGAAAATTCTTTTCTTTTCATTTGAATTCGTAGTATATTCTAGACATTCTCACTGCATTCCAGATATTCTTTTGACCACATTCTGGCAGGATTCAAGTTGGCTTGCCGTTTTGGTTCTCCATCGAATGAGAATGTTTTGAATAATGTTGGAATGCCGTAGAATGTGGTCATACTGCAGTTAGAATAGTCAAAATACACTTAGAATCCACTATGAATGCCATTCGATATTTCGGGCCAGCCAAAAGAACAGGCACAAATAGCTGGAATGCAGTTAGAAGTTCTGGAACATACTACGAATTGCCAGGAATAGAAAGGAATTTTCATTCCGATGGCATCCCGGCTCAGTCGTGCTCTCGTGTGAAGGGGGCTTAACTTGAATGCTTCCAGGAACTGGAGAAATATCAGAGGAGGCTCTACTTCCTCTCAGAGGATCATCTTCTGAAGAGAGGAATAAGGAGAGGGATAGCATATCACCATGCTGGGATGAATGCAAAGCAAAGGGAGGCTGTGGAAACAATGTTCCGAAACAAGCATCTAAAGGTGCGTGCAAATTATGCAATCAAATGATGCATTTTAAGTCATACATGTAATGTTAGTTCACATTAATTTTATCCGTGGGGTTACTTATATCCGTTGTTTGTAGAAACATCAGGTATTAGGAATGTCAAGTGGACATGACGTCAAATCCAATTTCAATATTTTCTATATTCAACTGACATATTTCAATATTTGCAATTTGAAAATACCGTCAATGACCTTATATCCCTAGATGCCGTCTTAAAAAACAATGGATATACAATGTAACGGGGGCCGCCCTAAGATGCCCGCTTTTTTACGCGCTCGAACTCACGGCGCTCCATCACTAGTTGCCAGAGATTGGTCAAGTTTTGATCAATGAATTTTTAACACATTCATCTAAAGAACATACTTGGATAAGGAATGCATTCATATGGTTCATGAGCCCTTCACCCTCCTAGTTACAAGTGGCAAACACTGATTACGTTTTCGGGAATATAACTTCCGATTTTGTGCTGCGCTAGACAGTGCGCCCTAACTTGCACCTGGGCATACACAAAACTATCAACGTTTCCCGTCAACGACTGTGGTGTTAAAGTTGTTTTTCTCAGGTCGCATTTCTACTAAAATAAAACAAACTCTCAGAGACTCAACTTTTTGCTGTTTTGTAAATTTTATTTCTTATCTATGTGATGAATGTGTCACTGCTTGATACAGGTCGTACATTTAGTAGCACGAGCCGTCGCTACGAAGCGACCCTCTTTTCATCGCAATATAATCATCACTATTGGTAAAGATCTGTTTTTCAACAAAACGATAACTTTGTAATACACAATACACGTTACATCTATACTTTGCATGCAAATAACAGCTGTATGCATTGGCTATGCTTTTTAACTTTTTGATTGGCAAAGTCAGTGGCAACAAACACGCTGTACTTATGCATAATAGGATCAGCAAAAAATCCGGGCATCTTAGGGCAGGGGGCATCTTAGGGCGGCCCCCGTTAGATTACTCTGCGGATAAGGGTAATCTACATTTATTCATGAAGTAACACTTTGTGATTAAAAATATTGGTTGTATCTCCGATTACCCAGTTATCACATTTTACTAGTGTCAACATTACATCAATATTGAACATCATGATAATGACACCATTAGTTTTTGTGAGTGATTTGATATTACTTGCATATCATCACCAACAAAATTTTCAGGGTAGGATCTACAGGACGCGGGCCTCAAAAACTAACAAAAGCTGCACTATACTTGATTGTAGTAAGCAATGTGAGATCAGATGTCATGACAATTCTCATATCAATGTTAGGTTGTCGTGGCAACTACAACCTTGGCACTTGGTATCCACATGCCCTGCAAGACTGTGGTGTTTGCTGGTGACTCTGTGTATCTGGATGCCCTGGAGTACAGACAGGTAAGTGTACAGTCATGACTGTATTATGCTGCATATACATGACATTGTACAGTCAAAACTGCTGGTCTCATTGGACGGAGTCAAAATTGCTGCTGAGGCCAGGCAGTTGCTACAGACAGGTTACTTGGTTGGCTGGATGATTGGTACCAATTACTTTCATCATCATCATCATCATCCGGGTGTGCTAGTTGCACGGCAGGACATGACTCTTTCCTTCCATCCTTCCCTATCCTCCATAACCTTAGGCAGATTTTCATCCGAGCAGCCAGTATCTTCACAAAGTTGAATGTAGAATACAGTAGATATGTTTTTGTGAGGTCTACCTACGCTTTGCTTTAGATTAAATTATAGAATAACAGCAAAACACCCCTAAGTCAGCACGTTGCATGGATGGCAATGCTAGCAAATGCAGAAATCGACCATTTGAAATGTCCAGCTTCATGTAACGAATGCCCCCTGCGTTCATGGGGACTGAAAAAAGTGGTTGCTGGTTCAAGGGCAAGACCTGCCGCACTGGAAAGCAGTGATGATTCAATTATTTCTGATTGAAATTGTTACAGCTAAACACAATTTCTGATGTGTTTTTGTTGACATTCCCCAGATGTCTGGGCGTGCGGGCAGACGAGGATTCGACCCTGTCGGCAATGTAGTGTTCTTTGGGTTGCCGAGACCCAAGATCAACAGGCTGCTTGCTGCTAATGTACCCTGTCTGACAGGGAACTATCCGCTGACGTCCAGTCTGGTGCTCAGGCTCATGCTGCTGACCACTCGGGGAGATGACAAAACAGATGCTTTCAACAGGGTGTGTCATCAGGACAGTTTCAGAATACTGTTACAGTAAAAAAAATGTCTGCAGTCACTGTGGTTTTATGCCTGTGGTTTTCCAGGTGGCCATTTCACCACATTAATTCAAAACCCCATCAAACTTTTGTTATTCTGTCTTTTGCCCATCCACATCCTTGTGTAAGTGCTACATGTAGATTACTGTTTAACTCATGAATGATAACTTGTACTAAATGTGTTGGAGGACATTTTACGGCAAAGACGCGTGAAAATAGACACAATCGTCCAATATTGAATACAGATTTGTTTAGAACGTCCAACCAAGTCAAATCCTTAATTTACAAACTTTAAGATATCTACTCCCCCTTGAAGGCTTTTTTGGTCATACACAGACACTTTTCATCAATGATGATCACACCAGCACTTCCAAAAGCGACTAGTTCTGTTTTGTCCCTCTGTATTACCCTTGCTAATGTGGTTTGCTGTCCGCCGGTGTGTTTCCATTACTTTATCTAATGTGACTAAATACAGCCATCCGAAATTCAAAACTGCCGCAGACACTCTATTTTCTCCCTACCACCAATTTGAATCCCCGTGAATGAAATGGCAGTTTAGACATGTAGGTTACAAGGTCATAACATTTTTTGTAGGTATAACGGTTACCTAAATAAGAGATCCCGATTGGAGTTTCTGTTGACAGATTCTTTAGAATAAGGATCAAGTAGGTCAAATTGACATGAATCAAATTCAAAATGTTGAACTGCTTTCAAAGAATATTTTTTAAATTTAAACACGAATTGGTATCTCTAAACATATGGTTACCAAAAAAAATCACTGATTCTGCCAGATTGCAGTATCTGATTCATTGACTCTGACATGTATGATAAGATGATTAGTAATTTCTACTCAGTTTGTGATGTGGCCATCTTGTTGCATGCAAGTTGTATACGTTACCTCCCTAATAATGTTTGAATGTTCTCCTCAGGCTCTCAACCTCCTGAAGCATCCATTCCTGTCTCACAACAAGCCTCACTTTCAGGACCAGCTGCAGCACCACTTCCTCTTCAGTGTGCAGTTCCTCATGCGCCAGGTTTGGAGTGTCAATCAAAACCTTTTAATAGCATGGAGAAAAGCTGTCATAATAGTAGACTCTGGATTCCATAGTTGTCACCATGGAAAGGTACAAAGTCTTGGTCTAATATTATCAGTTAGCTGCAAACCAGAAATGCAAGCTGCCTAAATAAGCTTCATAATGTGTTTAAACTTTGGCGTCTTGTTAAAGTCGTGAATTGCTCCAGGACCTAGGACATAAGAGTTTTCTTTTACATAACCTGGTTTTTCTCACCTGCTGACGTTTAAATATCTGTCAGACATCTTCCTCCAATTACAAGTTCTAAGGAAGATGTCTGACAGACATCGAACCTTTAGAAGGTGAAAAAAACTGGTTGACTGTGTAAAAGAAAACTCTAAGACTTATGTCCTATGATCTACCAACCTGATGAAATTATTTTCGAATGATCCTACCCTGGGAAACCAGCTCGAGAAGCTTCGCAAAGAAGAGTTAGAACAGTTACCGATCCCCTGCCTAACGCGCGCCCTCCCGCACCCGCCCCACTACACCACCAGCTGGCCCCATTTACGCCGGGCCCCAACTACGAGAGGCAAAGCGATAGTTGAGGCCAGCTGGTTTGTGGCACCGGCGGGTGTTAGGCAGGGGGGTGTCCCGTGCGCGCGTGTGGTGGGGATCGGTAAACTAGGCCTTGCGAGCCTCGAAGGAGTCTGCGTTTTCCCAGGGAAGAATGATCCATGCAGGACCTGTTTTTGCAATTCTATTACTGTAACAGCAAATACATTTTACTACTCTTACCAGACTAAATGTACCTTTAAGCCAGGATAAAGGCTACATGCAAATACTACTCTTTTTGTCTGTAGGGCCTGCTAGACCTGGAGGGCACCCCACAAGGCATGGCAGGCCTGGCCAGCCACCTGCACTATCATGAACCCTCCAACTTCGTCCTGGTCTGGCTACTCCAAAAGGGCATCTTTCACAAGATCTGCGTGCCCAAAGATGGTGGGTTACTTTATAACAAAGTGGTATGGTCCTCACCTTACCTAAAATTGTTTGTTTTATTGTATACCCGGTAAACCGCCTGATGGTGACCAGGTTTGTACTGTACTGATGAATACAAGCTGCATATCTGAACGGATTTATTTGATCCATTCATATTGGGAAGAAACACTAAAGTATTTATTTTTGTTATAAATGTGATGGGTTCTTTTATGTGATTGAGGTATGGCGCTCTTCCAACACAGAACCTCCATTTAACGCTCTGTCTGGGGAACATCAATAGCTGTAGCTCAGTTTACTCATTTTTAACTGATTGAAGTGAGAAAATTAGTGTCGACAGCCTTTGCCAAGGGCACAACGTCCAACAAAATCTCTTTATCCTAGGTCCTCTGGGGTTTGAACAAACACCGTCAAAGTCGTTATTATGCCACATGGCGCTATATTGAAAACGATTTGAATATTATGAGTAACAACTTTTATTTTCTATTTTTGTAGCTCACATGGTGACTTTGATGTGAACTTTATTTTCCAATTTTCTACTTTAAATTCAAGGTTCTAGCAACGAGTTCTCTGATGACGTGTTGCGTCGACTGGTGCTTATTCTGGCCAACCTGTTTGGAAGGGAGTTCCTGCCAGCTTTCTTCACTCCACAAACAGTCAAAAACATGCAACAAAGGAAGAAACTCAGCCAGTCAAAGGTACATTGTCATTATATGGCCTTCTTTGGTCTATATTGTCCATGTTAAAATCAAACTTGATATCAGTCTACAGCCTGAGTTATGGTTTAACAGTCCTAACCCTATCTAGCTGGAGGTAGGGGGCTAAAGGTGCAAACTTTGACGTTGTATAACTGCCAAACAGCATATTCCACGCTACCAAATTTTGTGACTATTCCTAGAATTTAGTAGATTTACCAGATATTTGTAATCAATGAAAGTTTGTGATTTTTGTGTTGCAATAACAACGGGTTTCTGATAGTAATGTTTTACAAAATTCACTTTTTCTTGGTTAAAACAATGAAACTTCTTGTTTGTTTTTATAGTTGAATACATTATTCTAATAAAATCATCAATGAACTGACGCATGGATACAACCACTCCTACAACACAATTTGTAAGACTTAGTGTAAAATTAGCATGGAATGAGTCGCATTGATATAGTGTTTAAACATAAATGCTCATTAAGAAGTATATGATATGTTGTGGATAAATGTATATCTCTAGCTTAGAATAATCGCTAGTTGTGTCTGTACTTTCTACAAATAATGAACCATAAGGTTTCATTAGAATAAAATCCAGTCAAGACGGAAGAGTTTTCTTTCACACAACTTTAGGTTGCTACTGAAGTAATCAAAATTTACTATACTGAATCCCTTCTCGTTGAACAGCTGATTCTGGAAGACCTGCCGGAATTAGTGTCTTCATCCATCAAGGAGTATAACCAACAGACACTGAAACTCTTCCACTCCTACCTCTGCACTGTGGCAGAGGCCCTGGCCCCTCGACTTGGTCAGGAGACCAGCCTACCTGCATCCCAAATAGGTAAAAAATCTTTTCAGGTATATTATGTATTTGGAGATGTATGTAAGTTTTGAAATGCTATAACAACTCAGGCCATTGTTTAGAAATTTGAAGTCAAAGATGCATATCTGGCAGCATAAGATTATAGTTCATACAGTGCAAACGTCAAAGGGGAATAGAATACAATGCATTCCTTCCTTCGATATTTCAGCTAGGGCTGGTACCTCGGCGCTGTTGTGGATTACACCATGTTGACTTCTACATTTATGTCATACCTGTGTCTGTGACGCAAAAACGTTCGATACGGGTGTTCTGGACCGTGTGATAACTTCCGTATCACACACGTTCGAAAGTTATATCACACAGGCTTCCTTTGAGTAAATTGAACCATTTCGAGCGGGCTGAGTGCGGCACGGTTGGCAATTTGTATGCCTGATTCGGATGTTGGAACATTGCAGTTGTTATACTTTTAGTTCGAGGGCACCAAATTTGTTCAACTTCTGGTGCATTTCGCATCAAAAATAATATGGTTTTTTTTTTCAGGTGGGTATGACATACATTGTACAACATGGTGTATTCCGCATCACCCTTGGTCCCTCGGGTGATACGGAATACACCGTGTTGTATCCTATATGTATCACATGGCCTAAATCGAGCGTACTTTGTGTGCACATCTTTTGAAAATTGGTAATATGATTTTGGAATTGACGTTGTTGCAATTGTTTCAACTTCTAGGTGTATTTGGTATAAAAAGTTCAGTCAACTGTCAGTTGATTAGTTTAAAAATTGTGATTCATATGCAGTGTGACTAAACCTTTATCATGACTACATCATGTTACAGGTTACAAATTAGCCATTATCATATGATAGTGCTGAAAGTGTCATCCCTCTTTCCCTGCAGAGTTCTTATCGGCAGGCACTGATGCCTTATCGGCAGACAGTAGTCAGACACTGGTAACAAAACTGCAGCAGTCCCAGATTCACTACAGTGTAGTCTCGGCTTTTGCATCACTGTCTGGGCTCGACGATGACAAGCTTCAGGAGTCACAGAACATGTTTGAGGTAACTTAAAAGTTAATCTGTTTTGGACATAAGAGTTTTCTTTTACACAACCAGTTTATCTCGACTGCTGACGTTTCGATGTCTGTCAGACATCTTCCTCAGAGCTTCTAACTGGAGTTCTGCTTCTTGCCGCTATATGTAGCCGATGTAGGTGGCGCTTTTGCGGCAAGAACACTATCCCAAACGTGGCTCAGCTTGTACCCCCTTAGTCTGTGTTGGTAGAAGTAATGATTCTGGAGCTAAAATTTGGACTGTTTTTAAAAACACAAATGTTGGACAATTTTTGATTGTCAAACCCCACCATTTGATATGGAATGAGCAACGCACTGCCGCTGTGACGTCATTATATGCTAATACAGTCAAACCTGTATTAGGGGCCACCTCTACAGAGGGGCCACCTGTCCATAGTGGCCACTTTTTGTCGGTCCCTTGGGTATTTTATCTACAAGTTGCCACCTCTATACAGAGGCCACCTGTCTATAGTGGCCAAATTTGTCCGGTCCCTTGGGTGGCCGCTATAGACAAGTTTGACTGTACATGTCTAATAACTGGCAGATAGACCATGGCACCACGGTCTCTGATGTAGGATGGTTGTTAAGCCATAAGAAGTCTGATTCTGTGTCCAAAATAATTAATTGTTCCAGTGAGACCGAATGTCTACAGATGCCTTTATAATGGCTGTCTAACTTTTAAGGCTGTTGAGCGTGGGCGTTTGTGTTGAAGAAATCTGGTCTAAAATGGTCTCTCAGTCTCGCCAATGTAGATTTAATGTTTGACGTAATATTTGTCACAATGGTTCTACATTTCACTGTTTCCTTAATAATTTTTTTTCAAGAAGTCCAGAATAATTAGTAGATATTTATTGTGATTTGCCTTTGGGCAAATCACAATTAAATGAATTTTGGTAATAAAGTCTCATTTACTGTAAATTCAGAATCTTTCGCAGTGGTTTGATGTTTGTGGTTTTCCTGATGGCCGATTCAGCGCAATTTTAAAACCACCGCGAACATTTTTCCATGGCAGTAAGAGACTACAGTGCATGGTGCTACCGCAAATTTAAAACCACCACAAAAAGTCCTTTTTCCCGCTACCGCGAAATTAAATCACTGCAAACTTAAATGCATTTACAGTATTTGCTCATACCTGTAATTTTATGATAGAACATATTATAGCACACTCTCTCTTTTGATTTTATGGTACAATAATGAAGAAATTATTTTCATGTATTTTATGCAGTCCGTGCGACAAGGTCTGTACATTGACAGGGACTCAGCACCCATCTTTCCCCTTAAGAAGTTTGACAGACGTGGTCGTCGCCAGTACCTGAACTCCTATGCACTGGACTTCTTCAAACACCAGTGCTATCAGGCAATCATCGATGATAATGGGTAAACAACTATTTTCTCTATACATTAACCCTATTCAGACCGGGGGGGGGGGGGCTTTTGAGGCCCGCGGCAACTTTGATGTCCTATAACGCCAGAACGGCTTACGCTAAAGCCACCAAATTTGGTGAGTTTTCCTAAAATATTGTTGGCAACAATTTCACGAAGTTTGACAAATTTTCAATATTTTCGTGTTGCCATGGCAACCGTTTGTTGACAGGCTGTTTTGCCCAAAATCACTATTTTTGGTTCAAACAATGTATTTTTCACATTTATTTGCTATTTTACTGCTATTTTGTTACATAAATAAAATCTTATTTTATCTAGCATATCTTTCATAATTTCATATGCATAAATTATGCTAATTTGATGACGTCATCAGCCCAAAATCCAAGATGGCGGACCGTGTGGCCAGATCAAGAATAACGAGCTAATTATCCCTTAAAATACAGGTAATTTTTCATTAAAAACCATCTAAATGAATGAAGTCAGTCTAATTCCATTGCCCTTTGTGATTATTTGTTGCAAAAAAAGTATTTTTAAAAATTCAAGGTAGTGGATATAATATGGCGGAGCCCAACTGTGTCTTAGATGTGCATGACGTCATTTTATGACGTCATTTTGACGTCATTGATGTTGCTATTGGCAACGCAAGTCGTAGTTAACATTATCATTCTGTTATCTGCACTTGTTGTTACATTTTTGTAGAGTAACGTGAAGTTTTCTGAGAATACCCTTTTTTCATGGGTCCGGCGGATATTATCAAATTGATGACGTCATAATTACGCCATCTTACATCAACGTAACATGAAACGTCACATACTTAGATAGATACTTAGTTAGATATTAAGTCGATATCATGTCCTAAAAATTTAGTGGCCCTACGGCACGTCGTTTAGAGTGAAAGGACTTCAAAGTGGAGGGCCTCAAAAGCCCTCCCCCCCCGGTCCAGGGATGACCAAAAAAGCCCGGTCTGAATAGGGTTAAACGATTAAGCAAACATTTAGCATTTTGAAAAATGTCTATTTTGTCATTTGTAATGGTAAAGCTATGTTGAGTCACATTTTCGATGACGTTCTCTGAGAACCTCAAAATTGACCAAGCAAATGAGAAAAAGTTTGGCCAAAAAGTGAGGTTTCATTATGAAATTCAAGTGGTCAGAAAGGTTGAAGAAATGAGTTAACACAGAGTATGGTGTACAGAACATTAGATCATTAATTTTTGTTCTTTCATATGATTACGTCTTTATCTTTGACCTTAGAATTAGTATTCAACATTTTTTTCAATTAACAGGCTATATATTTACTCATTTTGCAGCAGAATTGTACGGATTGCAGTATGGTTGAAAACTTACATGTATGTGAAACTGACAAAATGTTCTACTCAGTCTATCTTCTCTCGTCACAGTGTTGTGGTGATGGAAGCAATTATGTTTTACTTTAAAAAATGTTGCTAGTACAATTTGTCAAAAGTTGATAAAGGAAAGCAAGGACTATAACTAGGGCTGTGTACCTAAACAAATTTCAGGTACAGGCACACGGGTTTAGGTACAGGTCCGGACCTGCACCTGTACCTAAAAAAGTTTAACCAAGTATAATTATGTAAGTTAAACATGTAGCTAACTGTATTTTATAGTGATGAATTGTCATCTTTGTATGGGGAATTACATATTTTAATCTCAAAACAATTTCTTGGCAAGTTTTCATAAGTTTCAATTGCAATATTATTACCATTGTCATTGTTGATTCGGGATTTACTTGTCCAGCTGTCTTAGTGTAGACTAAGTGTTTAATAGTGATTAATAGTGTTTAATAGTGATTAAGTTTGTTTACCTTACAGGTACAGGTACACAGATGTTTAGGTCCGGACCTGTACCTAAACAATTTTTTAGGTACGGTACAGCCCTAACTCTAACTGATGCATTTCTCTGCAATGAATTTCAGTTTGAGAAGCGGGGATGCCTATCGACTCCTAAAGGATTTCAACATGACAATCATGTCAATCTAGTAAGTCTTCCCCTTCCTATGGTGCTGATAGCTTGTCATGTGAGTTTGTCTTGCAGTTTATACTTTGTGGTAATCGTAGCTTCCAAGATAAAATGCAGCCTAATAGTATTAAAAAGATTCAACAAAAAATATGAAACAGTTGTATAGCCAGCTAGTTAAGGTCTCATTCGTGAGTCATTTAATAACATTGGTATTAATGCAGAAAAACAATATGTGTCTTACATGGGCGCGTGACTAAAAAGGAACCTGCAGAAATGCCACAAGGTCATTCATTCTACACTATCCCTGTTTATGGCAATTACAACCAGCACTTAGCTACATGTAGCAAGAGAAACTTTCCAACTAAAAGCCACAACACTTAAAACACAGGTCTGTGTACCTCTGCCCTAGCGTGTGGCTGCCAAAAAAATTACCCCAAAATCTGTTGAGTTACACTCGAGATCAGTTAAGAAAAGCTAATAAAAATAGATTTTCTTGCCGCCATAAACATGTGTAACGTCGGTTCTGTTTTAGTCGTGCCCACTCGGAGCTTATTTTATTAAATATACATGAATGAGACCTTGCTGGAGTACATATAGAATTGGTATAATTTTGTCTTACATCTGCATGCAAAAGGTGCTGTACATCACTACACTTTCACTTCAATAATTCTGGAATCGACTTAAGCACATGTTTTCATTTTTATTTTCAGCACTGCACTGGAACAGCTTGGCTATGAGGAGGACAATGTGGTCAGGGCTTTTAAACAACTCAATCAGAAGTATAATGAAGCTTTCTGTAATGCCTTCTCTTATGAAAAATAAGTGCATACTTAAATGCAACCTGGAAAGAGTTTGTGCCAGATAATTTTCACAAATATTATCGTTATTGTAACATTCGTTCACTTAGCCCTTACAGTGCCTAATGGCGAATATACCTGGTCAGCATGTATCCTTGTTGTTTCAGTAACACAGTATAATTTTTCAAAGGGAGGGCTTGCTAGCCCTTCCCTTAACTGTGAATGACGCAATTCATTAATGCACTAGACAGCAACATTGTAGATCAAATTAAAACATTAGTTTTAATAGGCCAAGAAATTGACTTTATTCTCTAAGGGTTTTTGATGAACAAAATTGATATTTGATGATCTGTAGTTTTGGAAGCAAATTTAAAATTTTCAACATATATTATCAATAGAGATGAACAGACATGGACCAATTTAAGGAAAAGGTTAAAGATTAAATAATCTACCCAGATTTAAAGAAACATGGTCAGCTACAGTGTTGACATCTAGCAGTTACTAAAAGGAGCAAGTGAAATTTCATTGAAAGATAGGTGGGGTGTATTTTGTTTTTCATTTACTTCAAGGAAAAATAGTGGTGGTGATTCTGATAACCAATGGAAGAGATCTTTGTGGCATGAATAAGATATTAAGAGATATCCTTGTCCTCGGTTAATGACATTAAGCACCTGCTCGCTTGTGGTTGATGAGGCAAATACATGTTAAGTACTAATAGTCAGCATACAAAATTACCTCAGTTCTGATTGATAACATGATCATAGAAAACCTGTGTCCTAACTCCAACTTGCGAATCAATATGTAGTGGTTACCTTGTCAGCTATTATTATCTTGCTGTCTTACAAATATCTTATTAATATTATAGTTGGCATATTGTCCTCAGATAAGTACTGCAGTTATCAACTGCTATCATCATCATACAGAATACATCATCATCACTTTAGAAACATGACACTTAGTAGTGATTTATTGTAGTCTTGAAGTTCAATTTAAGTTGCAATTATCACATAATAAGGAAGTTTGGGTAATCAATAAGATTATACAAGAACATTGCTCAATGGTGCTAATAAAGGTAAAATGAATCTGAAAATGCTGTATTTTTTATTGTCAGGGTGACTTCATTTTGTGGTATGAGCCTAAAAGGGGTAAGGAGATTCACTGTAAAAACAACTTTGTAGTGTACAATTATAGTACTGTACAGTATTGCAAACACATATTCACAGTGGAGAGGTAGTGTTACTAATCAATTAACGCCTATGCACATCCACAGACCTATCCTTGGTACTAACAGGGTACACATTTCGTTCTTGTTGCTGACTCACATTCACACACGGGCGGGCAAACCTCTTCTTGGTGATAACTCGTATTCAAACATACTATCTGGTGGACAGATTTGTCCTTGGTGCTGACTCACGTTCACATATGGAAGGCCAAACTTTTCTTTAATGCTGAATCACAGTCACACATGAGCTGATAGACCTGTCCTTGGTGCTGACTCACAATCACATATAGGCGGACAGACCTGTCCTTAATGTTGACTCACATTGCCAGAAAGGCGGACGGACCTGTCCTTGGTGCTGACTCACATTCACACATAGGCGGACAGACGTACCTTTGGTGCTGACTCACATTCACACATATGCAGACAGACCTGTCCTTGGTGCTAACACACATTCACACATCGGCGGACAGACCTGTCCTTGGTGCTGACTCATTCTGACATAGGCAGACAGACCTGTCCTTGATGCTGACTCATAAGAACATTAAGCCGACAGACCTGTCCTTGGTGCTGACTCACATTCACACAATCGGGCAGACCTGTTCTTGGTGCAGATTCACATTCACACAGCGGCGGACAGACCTGTCCTTAGTGCTGACTCACATTCACACATAGAGGACAGACCTGTCCTTGGTGCTGACTCACATTCACACATAGGCCGACAGACCTGTCCTTAGTGCTGACTCACATTCACACATTGGCGAACAGACCTGTCCTTGGTGCTGACTCACATTCACACATAGGCGGACAGACGTGCCTTTGGTGCTGACTCACATTCACACATATGCAGACAGACCTGTCCTTGGTGCTAACACACATCCACACATCGGCGGACAGACCTGGCCTTGGTGCTGACTCATTCTAACATACGCAGACAGACCTGTCCTTGATGCTGACTCATAAGAACATTAAGCCGACAGACCTGTCCTTGGTGCTGACTCACATTCACACAATCGGGCAGACCTGTTCTTGGTGCAGACTCACATTCACACAGCGGCGGACAGACCTGTCCTTAGTGCTGACTCACATTCACACATAGAGGACAGACCTGTCCTTGGTGCTGACTCACATTCACACATAGGCGGACAGACCTGTCCTTGATGCTGACTCACATTCACACATAGGCCGACAGACCTGTCCTTAGTGCTGACTTACATTCACACATTGGTGAACAGACCTGTCCTTGGTGCTGACTCACATTCACACATAGGCCGACAGACCTGTCCTTGGTGCTGACTCACATTTACACACAGACGGACCAAACATGTCCTTGGTGTTGAATGACATTCACACAGGCGAATAGACCTGTCCTTGGTGCTGACTCCCATTCATAAATAGGCGGACAGACCTGTCCTTTGTGCTGACTCACATTCACACATAGACGGTCAGACCTGTCATAGATGCTGACTCACTTTCACACATCGGCAGACAGACCTGTTCTTTGTGCTGACTCACATTCACACATAGACGGACAGACCTGTCATAGGTGCTGACTCACATTCACACAAAATTCCTTGGTGCTGACTCAAATTCACACATAGGAAGACCTGCCCTTGGTGCTGACTCACATTCACACATAGGCAGACAGACATGTTCTTTGTGCTGTTCCCATTCACACATACATAGACATACGAACAATATTACGGCCACTTTTAAATCCTCTACATGTTTAAATATATCAAGGTGATGAAGTCGCATTTTCTACTACTGAACTGTTTCATAAAAGTAGTGGATTGCTCTTTTGTAACGATTTCGTTGTGAGCTGTTGCTGTGAGTTGTTTTACTTTAATTTAAAGCGGATTACAGATAACCGATGGACAGTGATGTCGAGAATCCGACCTGTTGCTTATCCTTGTGCTGAAATAAGAAACAAACCTCTAGTCAGTAAAATTCAAAGAATGTGTCTTTGCATGTTTCACAGTGCAACGGCGATGAAAGAAATTGTTGTCAATAAGCCTTGAATAGCGTGTCTCTCAGGGGTTTTATAGTAAAACCAATGATGTGGTTAATTGCAAAAGCATATCTTACCAGCTTCATGTAATTTGCCAACGAAAAATTCAGGTTTGCATTGCGTACCTGCAGCGACTTGGCAGATGAAGTTACGCCAGATGTCACATGACAGGTTGATCCACTTGTTTGCCCATAATGCGGAGTTAGAAACGCAATCGCCGTTACCATTCGGTTCTCCGGGAGACCACGAGTTGTAGTCAGCAAGTGCAGAACCGTCCATCCACTCAAAGCTTCCCTCTTTCCGCTTGTCGTGCAGCCCAATCCAGAAGACTATGGGGCTGAAATTGTTGCTCGAAGGTACCAACACGGAGGCCAGGAAGTTGTTGGTCCCCGCGTCTCGGGGCATGGCGAGGGTGCCGCCGTCTTCACGACAGGTCGCGGCCGCATCGCTGAAGGTCTTACGTGTGTTGAAGTACTTGTAGCAGAATCCATGCCACTCTTTGTAACCGTTGGGGCAAGATGCTGTAAGAAATATTTGAGGTGAAAGAGCAAAATTATTGGAAGGACTCGCTGGATAAAGGTGGCTGTCTGGATCAGGAATTCAGCTCCGGTTATGGGCAGGGAAGGGCATTCCCAGAAAGAAACGACAGCTCGAACTGAGACCAACTGATTGTGACCCTATATGAACTGGAGTGTGCACTCTTAGAAACTAATTTCTGACTACACAAACAAAACGAGTCAACTGCAGCAAATATGCCAAGAGATGCAAGAGAAATGAAATGAACGGAATGAAAAATTACACACATGTTTTGGCACGACATTGAATGTGAGCTTCACCTGCATGTTCAGCCGGATCGGCAGTGCTTGGACACGTGGACGGCCCTGTTGGACCGGGCGGCCCGACGGGTCCCATCATCCCTCGGGGCCCAACTGGTCCGGGCAGCCCATCCTTTCCCGCAAAACCAGCTGGCCCCTTGGCTCCCTTGTATCCCGGAGGTCCAGGTGGCCCGACCGACACAGGACCAGCTGGCCCCATGGCTCCCTTTTTTCCTGGAGGTCCAGGTGGCCCGACCGACACAGGACCAGCCGGCCCAATGGCTCCCTTTTTCCCCGGAGGTCCAGGTGGCCCAACCGACACAGGACCAGCTGGCCCCATGGCTCCCTTTTTTCCTGGAGGTCCAGGTGGCCCGACCGACACAGGACCAGCCGGCCCAATAGCTCCCTTTTTTCCCGGAGGTCCAGGTGGCCCAACCGACACAGGACCAGCAGGCCCCATGGCTCCCTTTTCTCCCGGAGGTCCAGGTGGCCCGACGGACACAGGGCCAGCAGGCCCAATGGCTCCCCTTTCTCCCGGAAGTCCGGGTAGTCCTGTTAAAGTACAACTACAATTAGAAATTCTATTGAAAAATCATGATTCACGAGAACAGCATGGAAATTTTGAAAAAGAGGGTTCGTTTCCTTAAAGTAACGAAGTTTGAGGTCCTTTCAACTTACCTGGCGTCTTAAGTATCTCGTTAAGACGCTGCTCCAAGGCTGCGCTTT
>NC_049983.1:3978543-3981639 GCF_000003815.2 Branchiostoma floridae
CTTCTTATTGATGATGAACGTCATGGTGCGAGCCAACTGCGACAGGCTACCAGCACGGCTAAGCCTACGGCCATGGAGCTGCGGTGGGAGCGGATGAAGCTACAAAGAGCACGGCGACCACTTGCTCCACCATGATACCTTCCTTCTGTTATAAATAGCTTAAAATCAAATTTAGTTTTGGCCATGAAACACTTGAATCTGGTACCAAAATAACTGATTATATGAACATTTGAATGATATTATTGAATGGGGAGAACCTTGAAATCAGATGAACCGAATACTTACATTTATTACTTCTATGAAAAATGAAGGTATAGTATTATGTGTGGTTGTGTGTGTGTCTGTGTGTGTGTCTGTTTGTGTGTCCGGATATTTGTTGTCACCATAGCTCTAGAACCTCTGGATGGATTGCGATGATATTTGATATGTGGGTAGGGGTTGGGAAGACAAAGGTCAAGGTCGATTTTGAGCCCCCTCGTTCAGCGACCTTGGAACTGCAGCAGAACTTTGATTTTTCGTGTCTGACCTGGACATGCTATGATCTTGATTATTTTGGTGGCAGATAGCTTGTGATGTAAGGAAGAAGTGGTGTATGTTATGGCCCCGTAGCGGCTTGCCCTGGAAGTGCTCTGGTCAAAATCTTCCAAGGAGCATAACGGAACATAGGAATGAAGGATTTGCATTATATTTAGCATGCAGGTATCATTGACAGAGATGTACATGAAATGCAACTTATGCAAATTTGAACTTAATCTGCATAATTAATGAAGAAAATCTATATTTACAGTGCTTTCTGTTCTAGGACTCAAATACATGTAGCATGTGCAGTTTGTGGCAGGTGGAAGATTAGCAGATACCAATTATGCAAATAACTCCCTATTTTGCATAATTAATGTGGAATTGTCATAGCTATTCATTATACAGTAACATGATTGGATTGTTAACATTGTGACAAGTGTAACATGTGTAAGTTAGTTACAGGTGTACATAACAAAGCATAAGTTATGCAGATGTGCAAGTCATTTGCATACTCAGAATATTTCATGGAAGTATGAGGTCTGCGAACTCTTGTTATGATAGTTAAACTGCAGGACCACAAATCTTTTCATTAGCTGAGAAATCATTTTTTTGTTAAGCATTATTTCTAAAACACATATGGTTTGTTGAGTAACTGACATTGTAATTAACACATGTTAAACCAACGCTGCATTGGCCACCGACAAAGGAAAAAGAAAGCAGGATGGCCAAAACTTACGCTCAAAAGAGACCACTTCCACCATTTGGTGGGGTTATGCTGAAAGAAAACCTGAGTGGATAATGATTGCTGCCAAATGTGTTATTAGACACGGGAGGATCTTAGTCTAAGTAATCTCTAAAAAAAGTATGAAATTTAGCCCGTGATACACTTTTCGTTGCTGATTATAATCAACCATTTTTTTTATGCTGACAAATTATGATAATTTTGAATCTATTCTTCAGCCATTCCAGTCCTACGAAATATTTTTCTAAAACTTTTTTTTTAGAATGAAAATGCCCGTAGAAAATAAAAAAGACACCCAGAAAATTATGATGCACACAGAAAATTGAAATTGAAATTATAATGCACACAGAGAACAAAACAAAATAAAGGAATATCTTGTATTTCTGGACAACCGTTCTGCCTATATATATGCCAGACATTTTCTTCATAAATATTCATTCTAGAAATATTATCTGCCATCCCCACAAGCCTTTTGTCAGATGATAAGAAGAAATATCAGCAAAAACCTTGTATAAAAGATAGAAACAAATTAATATATATTTTCGCTTCGTTCTTATTGCACTCAAAATCTATGCAATATTCGTAACACTGAGAAGCTAAGGGCACAACCCACCGTAGGTGCAAATACGTGCTGTCTATGTGCCAAAACGTGGGCAATCTTTTCGGATCCGTAAGTGGTAAGTACATCCTCCGTACGAACTCAAAGGGAATCCGACGGATTTTGGAGCACGCAGACATGTACACGCCGTAGAACTTTACATGCAGACAAAACTGTGTGTGCCATCGGGCTACGGTTTAGCCCCCGTACGTGTCAGTACGGGCGACGCGCCTGCCCTGTACAGCCTGAACGTTTTCACAAATACGTGGCGGACATGGCTTCCCATAAAAACGTACGGACAAATTGCACGTAAGGCGGGTTGTGCCCTCAGCTAGAGGCAAACTGTAAGAGCGCGGGCTACCTGCAGACGTGTACTTGGCGTCACGTTTCACAGCCTCGGCTTCTTCAGACGCGTCTTTGCACATTTCTTGGTCTCCTTGCCACTTTTCAGCGCACTTATCGTGACGAACACGGCCGCTTGAACCACCTTGATGGACAAGATTGGGTTGTGGCGGAGGTCCGCTTGTTTGTCCGATGTTGGCGCCCGAGGAAGGGGCTCGGACAGGCTCTGCTTCTTCGTACATCTTCGCTGTACAGTGACGAGCAAAAATATTGCAGTCTACAACAGTGAAGATGCATTAATATGGAGTATTGTATCGTAATTGGTCTGGGAGAAGCACCGAAACTCTTGCCCTTATATGGAAGTACCATTGAAATATGACGCAGGACGAATAACATTTTCTGCAAGTGACAGACAAATCTTCGGAATAAAACCTCTGCCCTCGCAATGCAAACTTTTCTATCGGTACTCTATAGGATTTTTATATACTTTGCTCATAAACGTTGATGCGAAAAATGATTTGCAAGACTCACAGAGAGTATTTTGGCATAAGAACCTTAAAGCTTACTTATATCATCACATTTTATTCTCACAGGTTAGATGTAGGTCTTCCAGATTCAAAAATAGTGTACTACCTTTCATCGTATCTTCATTGAGTGAATCTTAATGTAGTTTTAAGAAATGTATTATGTATCATACACCAATTCAGCCTTGTATGGCTGTAATGATATGCACATGTGCTTGCGCACTTGTTTTGCACTAATAAACCAGTCATTCACACCTGTCACTCATTCATTCATAGCAGTAGTTTTGAAATTTAAGGCATGTTGTTGGTGCTGACTTACATCTGATCATAATAGGATAGACTGTGCCACCTCAACTTCACACATAGTAGGG
>NC_049983.1:3981739-3985502 GCF_000003815.2 Branchiostoma floridae
TGGACAGACCCCTGTTCTTGGTGCTAACTCACATTCACACATAGATGGACAGGCTTTGCCCCTGGTGCTGACTCACATTCACACATTGGCGGGTAGACCTGTCCCGGGATACAGACTCACAGTCACACATAGGCGTATAGACCTGTCCTTGGTGCTGACTAACATTCACAAATAGGCAGGCAGACCTGTCCTTGGTGCTGACTCACATTCACACATAGGCGGACAGACACCGGCAGTTTGTGTGATTTCAATAGTCTCTCGTTGTTTTTATGCATTCTATGCGTCTTTATTGGGCTTTCAATTTTGTGCTGTTTTCTGTTATGTCTGCCTATCAAAGTGGTTGATAAAAAAACTCTGCTTGAATAGCAACTATACCCAGCTCAAAATTTCCACACCTTCTCTGTTTTACCCTGAATGAAATGCAACAGTTTATGAGCACTTCCTAGTTTTACGTCACGCGTGAAGATAAAACAACGACAAGATCTTGCATGACGCATTTTCTTTTATTGCGATAAATCCTGGTTACATAGAGCGGCAAGAGCTGGTCTCTGGGCTCCTTCAGTCATGAAAAGTCAAGCAAGGTAGACAAAGGTTCCATCCGAGTCGCAGGGACTTGTGGAAAGGCGATGTGGTTTATATTAGAGTTGTGAAGATGAAATGGTAAGGTAGAAGTTTTCAGTTTCATGAACTTTGAGGTGGATAGAAAATATTGAATTCATTATGGATAGTTCTAACTTTTATCTATAGATGTGGAATCTGAGAACAGAGAACAAGTTGGAGGAGCCCTTTTATCTACTTTATAGGCTGTGAGGTGGGTATCAAAATCTACCATCTACCATCAACTGTTAACTAATGTGGGCTTTCTTTTTTTAATTCACTTCAGATTCGTCACAAAACAATGCTCTAAGATCTACTGAAACGTTTTAGATTACTGTACTGAATTGTTATATGAGACATCTGCTTACTTTTGACTTGTAAAGTTTAAGTTTGTACCCATCAGAGAAGCAATCACGAGGAAGCTTGTTCCATAACGATGGAAAGTATTTTAGTTCTAGGAGATAATCCTTCAGTGTGGAACTTCCTCCTGGGTGGATAATGGAAGGTCTTTGTCGCGGACGCAACACTGAGTTTTCCTTACCAGATTACTTTGTCTGTCTGAATGTAAAATATCATCTATATTATGTCTGACGAACAGTAGTGATGATCAGAATCAAAATCTTAAAATGGTGACTGATGAAAAACCTTTTCTCTTCATTTTTGATACAAGTTTTGATAAAGGCTACTGATCATGATGGTCTTCATCAGACCGTGTTGATTTGTTTGTATGAATGACATCCTCTGGGAGGTGTTTAGGATGGTTGCATTGAACACACAGAGTAAAGTATACCGAAGAATAGTTTCTTAATTTTTGTTCTTGCACATCTTTTTTTGACCTTGGAATTGACGCTGGCATTCTATGACATTATGATACATTGGTCCATAATTCTTCGCAATGTACGGTATATATTGTCATTTTACGGCTGCTCTGTACGATTAACACTGCCGTCGAAAAACGGTGGAAACAGCCGAAAATTGACGCTTGCGCGGTTTTCATCGATATAATCAAATCAACATGAAATCATTATAAGACCAAACTGAATATGTTGAACTTTGAAACCCCCTCACGAGCCTTGCTATGATTAAATGAGGCAAAAGCAGCTAAACTCTATGCGGCTGGTCTGCAGTCCCGGCTGGAAGGCCAGGATGGTGCTCGGCACACGCAGGAGGCGGCGGGACCATCGCCATTCCGGGTCCTGTTGGAAACAAGGACAACAAAGGGATTAAATTTTCATTTGAAAACAACACAAAATTACTGCTGGTTAGGACTGGATATGTCAGTAAGTTGGCACTGGTGATGATTGTTTTGTTCCTGTTTTAGGTACGGAGGCATACATGCACACAGTACGGTCAAGTAGGCGTACCTAAGACTGACACAAAACGATTGAGATGCGTATGAGTTGAGTATGAAAAAATGTCAATACAGACCTCATACAGCCGTGGGACTACTCGCGGAATCCCTTAGGGTGCGGTCACATACGTCGTGCGATCGCTAACTTATGACATTTTTTTTAACAGCTATGCATGTGTCATGCAATGTTCAGCTGTCTTGCTACAGAAAAGGCTGTCTTAGCTCTTAATTGGTTCTATCACAGCCTAGTTGACAATCCGATGACCTCAAAGTCGGACGACGATCACACGGCATATGTGACCACGCCCTTATAGAGTAATATACCTTCTATCACAGTACCATGAGGCAAAGCGACTTGCATGAATGATTTAAACTTAAAGCCATACTTTACTCCAGAGGAGAATGTTCTGGTTCTGCTAATGAAATTTTTCTGAATCCCAAAAAGTAAGTGTACTGGCCTCTTGACATTGAACTTGGACAAGGCAGCAGTTGCATTATACAGCATCAACCCCCAAAGTAGATAAATGACAGCCAGATGTAACCTATTATATTGCGAACAGCCATTGGACAAACTTCAACTGGGAAGCTTTCAGTTTGGTAAAGCTTGTTTGCAATGTGTTTCTGGATACTTGTTTGACAACATATAGCCTTAGTAACTTTATTTACTTTTGGTCGAAAAGGGCTTTGATCTTCGCCAATAATCCCTTTCATACCAACACTTGTGACTTTAAGAAATGCCTTCATAAAAATACGGGGCGCTCTTATGAAATCTAGGTCAAATCTTAGAAACAATGTGGGTGAATAGTTGTTCAATCATCATTTTCTAAAATTCAGTCGATTTTGCTTACATAAATTTGTGATCTTTTAGAAAATAATACTTTCCTCTAAAGGCGTTTTTGGCTTTAAACACATGTTAGGAAATCTCTGGCAGCCTAGGATATAGGCTCAGGTTACGCTGCTGCTAATATAACAACAATGAGCTAAGAACAATGATGTGGCTGCTGTTCTTGGAGCACAAATATAAAGCTTGAATTTTACTCACTATGGGCACCAGAAGCGCACTTCATAGTCCTGGCAACTACGGTCCCTTTGATCGGCGTTCCTGCAGACGATGCCCTGCAGGGGGTTGAATTGGAAGAACCGCTCCCCGGCCAGTGAGGCAGGGCGGTTGGAGCCCTTGACGCGGGCCTGGATACCAGAGGGCGCGGCGCAGATCTGCCCTGGGTTCTCGCGTCTGAGGTTCCCTAGAGTTTCCCAGTCTCCTGTGGCTGAGGGGTTGTCACGGTCGTACCAGCGGGTCCAGCCTGCACAGCCTGTAGCCACAGGCGGTGGTCCCCTAGCTGAAATGGGAATTATACGTGGCATTTTTAAGACCCCGTTCACACTCAAAAAAATGAAGCGGCTTCCACGTTGAAGCCGCTTCATTTTTTTTGAGTGTGAACGGGGTCTATGTGTGCACCTTTTGAAACGGGCGATGGTCCAAATCATTCTGCCTGGAGTTGGTGATTCACTTATTTCAAATCACCTGGATGAAGGCCTGGCGAACCTCCGTCTCGTATCCGCCATACGGTGATGATTTACATCATTACATCATCGCTTGCTTTCTTTCCTCTCCAGACACACACACACACACACACACACACACACACACACACACGGACACACACTCACACACATACACAAACACTGGCACACACTCGCACGCTATATTAATACATACCTACACCCGATGGGTGTTGGCATCCATATGTCCTGGAAGACAAAGGTAAGAGCAGTTACTTCGTCCTGTGGGTCAGATTAAGCGACCCGTCTGCC
>NC_049983.1:3985602-4037720 GCF_000003815.2 Branchiostoma floridae
TTGACGTGCCCACACAAGGATCCCCGAACACGCTGTTGGAGGCCCTGACAGAGCAGCTGGACTTCCCCTGGCAGCTGGTCCTGACCCGACCAAGGCTGTTGGGGCTGCGGCAGTTGGTAGTACGGATGGGACCACTGGGGCAAACTGTCCGTGTGGTCCTGCCGTACAGGGCGGACACGATGTTGATCTGTTGTCCAGCAGGACAACTGATGCTCAACCTTTGGTGTTCACACACTCGACGGGGCCCCGAGGTTCCTGCCACAAAGAATAGTCAAGGTAAGTCAACAACTGGGACTCTTTGAAAGAAACATGGTGCAAGCTCTGTTGCAAGCATATTAGCTTTCCACAACCCAAATTGGCACATTTTGGTACTTGCGTACTCTGACGTGTGGTATGTAGCACTGAATGGCAGCTATATCGATGCAATCATATTACCTTTTGAAATTCTATTTCGGATGTTGTTGTTTTTTTTATTGCCAAGTACCAGGCACCAACTTAGAGGCATGTTACCAAGGCAAATACTTTGATGAAAAAGGCAGCTTTAGTGCAGTCATGCTTGTGATATGTAATAATCAACATATACTGCTCACCCCTCACTAGCTGCTCAACTTCCTCCAACGTTTCGACTTCTGGAAATTTTATAAACACAAACGGGATGTTATCAAATTCATGCACAATCATTTTCCAACCCTCAGTTCCAGTTCTATACTATGGCATCAACACGACAAATACATGGACGATTGGACGATGAACACCTTCGTAGTAATTCGTGAATGGGACCCAGACTTAAAGTCATGTCGGCTGAATCACCTCGTGTCCATTAATGAACCCAACAGCAATCAACGGAAAATTAATTTTGTAACCGTAGCAAGGTATGGTTATGTAATCCTATAGGACAACTTGTTCGAAATGTGTATGCAAATGTTGCAGCTTCTAAGAGAGAAAATGTGATTTTAAGACTAATGAAGTTCATAGTCTGAAGTCTTTTCAAATTCTTCGGACAAGATTTTGTCTCAACAACTCTACAAAACAACGTTAAGGAAACCCGATAAGGAACACCCGTCTTGAAATTCCAATAATAAGGTAAAATCTCAGATGAAATCTTGGGTTGAAATCTGAGAAGTGCTCAGGGAACGTAGCAAGAATTTGTGTTACAATTTGTTAATTTTCTTTTGCATGTCTGTGAAGGCAGTAATGCTAGTTCATCTTTATCCGGTAGGAGACCTATATCCGTTGTTTCTAAACGCAAGGTATTTAAGGATACCATGTCAATGGACAGTGGTTTCAAACTACTCTGATTTAAGAAAAAAATTGATCAGAAACAACCGTCCGTCGACTTGATATTCCTAAATATCCCGTTTCTAGATTCAATGAATATAGGTTAACCCGCGGATAAAGGTGAAGTAGCGTTAAAATAAGAATTCAAGCTTCTTTATCGAGCAGAATCCCATTCATGTATCGCAGGGGTTATATAAGTTTATATCGAATGTTTACAGTTTTGATAAACTGTACCTTCAAGGGCACTCATCACTTCTTTGACGTCATCTGTGATGCTGTCTTGTACCTCCTGAGAGACATCTTCAGTTGACAGATTGTCGTCTGAAACATCGGGAAATAAGTGATGCTAACCAGTCGACTATGTCTGAAAAGAACAGAGCTTTTCAACAAAATGTGTAAAGACCAGTCAAGGAGAGAGAAAGCTTCCGACACTCTTCAACCAAATGAAGCTCTCCAGACCCCTTTGAGTCCATTTCTCATGGCACCCATCTACCCAGAAGGGAATGGGTGGACCTGAACAGAGCCAGGTGCGGTGTAGGTAGGACTAGAGACAACCTACTGAAACGGGGACGGGTGAACTCAGCTGAGTGTCGTTGCGGTCACCCTATCCAAACTATTGGACACACTACAAAGGACTGTGTATTAGACCCCAACATCTCCAACCAGGACCTACTAGAAGCTTGTGAGAAGGCCGTGGCCTGGCTGCAGTACTGGCACGGAACGATATGATGATGATGAAGGAGAGAGAGACACCCCGGGAATGATATTATATGTTTCCAATTTTACCTGTACCGTCCACCCAGCGGTCCTCGTCAAGTTCTGCAGATACGCCTCTTTCCTCTTCTCCATCCACCAAAGGATCCTCGAGTTCTGCAGATACGCCTCTTTCCTCTTCTCCATCCACCAAAGGATCCTCGAGTTCTGCAGATATGTCGCTTTCCTCCTCTTCAGTCATGTCTATCCATCAAAATAGTTAGTTAAAGATGATAATGGTTATATTTGTACACGAATCGATGAATACATTGATTCTTCTACGCCTTCGGCCACAGTTAGTAAATTTTATAGATGGCATCAGATACATCATCAAATACATGTAACATGCGCAGTTTGTGGCAGGTGGAAGATTGGTAGATACCAATTCTGCAAATAACTCCCTAATTTGCATAATTGATTTGAAATTGACACAACTATTCTAAGTACAGTTAAATGATTGGATTGTCAATATTGTGACCTGTGTAACATGTGTAAGTTAGTTAAAGGACTGGTGTACGAGCATAAACTATACAGATGTGCAAGTGATTCGCATAATCAGAATATTTCATGGAGATATGAGGTCTCCGAACTCTTGTTGTAGAAGACAAACTAGTTAGATAGTTGCAATGGTGACATAAATATGGAAGCCATAAGTGAAGTTGCCAACTTGGTAAGTGGTACCAAACTACCATGCTACCACAGTAGTGTCACTTTTTATACACTAGTGCACTTCTAATCTCCAAACAGATCCTACGGTGCCATAAGATAGTATCCAAGCTGGCCAAGGAGCATAGCCGACCAAAGGGAGTCAAACGGCCACCGGTTGCATACGCACTCCTGGGCCGGCTTCACTCCTTTGTCAGCTTTTGATACATTTTATGCTACCAAAAGATCTGCTTGGAGATTAGAGCACTTCTAGATCTTTACTACAGAAATGAATGGCTGTGATATCTTGTTTGTCGCTTCAATAATTATTGTTGTTAGAACGTTTATGGTGTCTATTTTAAAAATTTAGCTTTCTTGCTTTTTCATCCATCTTGTTTTTTGGGTTGACATTCGTCACGTAAAACAAACTTCATGCATACAGCCAGGCCAATTGATAGAACACGAATGCTAAAACACACCTACAACAAAGATTATACTTATACAACAGGCAACTGTAAAAGTGGCAATAGTTTTTACTGACACACTTATTCTAATTCAATCCCCGATCCCGATCCAAATATAGCTAGTTTGTATTTGGAAGTTATGTAAAGTTGAACAACAGTAGACATAACTCTTGCAAATAAAGTTCAAATTTTCGTTATTGACGAGATCGTCAGCTGTAATTATTTATGCAAATAGAGAACCGATTTGCATGATCCATGAGAAAGTTGTTAAGGTTGACATCGTTGGACGAAGTTATGAGGTTGTGGAACTCTAGTAAAGTACAAAGCAGTTATATTGTATACAGTCCCATGTACATTTTATAAGGGTGTGAAAACGTTTGATTGACAGTGTACAGCACCTTGGAGCATCTCCACCAGGGTTTCCAGTTTGTTGACTTCATCAGCGATGGTGTCACGTGCCTCTTGTCCTGCTTCTACAGGCGACGTGATGTCATCTTCAATGAGACAACAATTAAACATGGTTAAAACGCAGTCTGAATCTGTCAATGTTACAACATTGGGATATTTTCAATAGTCAAGAAGCTTCGAGATAGTAAAACAATTTGTATTCATGTGTATTCTGAGAGTCAATTTTCTTTCCGTTAAAAATCATCGAACTTGATGATGACACGAAGAATCAACCACCACCTTGAAGTTAGCAGCCGTTTCGGCAGCCGATTCCAGCAGCCGATTCGGCCAGAGGAAAGATAGCATCTGATTCTACCTTATGATAGTGAACTTCACGCACCTGGAAATACTCCAGTTGCCGCCGTGCGTCCGACAAGGAACAGCAGTCCTACGGTCAGGAGGAGCCTAGCGGCCATCTTTCACCTCATGACAGAAAGACATAAGATTTTACATACTAGCAATTACAACCTGGTAGTTAGTTCCTTGCACTGAAGTATTCAAATGAGCCGACTAGGGCTACATAGTTGTCAGAGCAACGAAACTAGTACCACAAGTAAATGAGACCACGATGCACCTTGTGAAAATGGCTCGTATGGGAGGGGCGAGCAGGGCGACTTTTTCGGGCCTGGACACATCGCGTCTAATTATAGCTCCCTACGTATCTACCAAATGAAAGAACCAGCGTATACCATCTAAGCAGGCATTCATGCATAATAGGGCCTTCAGACTGTAACCGAATCAGCAGGAATCAGGCAGAACCAGCCGGAATGAAGTATTTGCAAAGTTCGTGCCACATTCTGAGCCATTCGGGTTGGAATTCGAAATAGACCTTATATATCCCCTCCACACGAGAAGAAATAAGCAAGATGCTGCTAGAATAGAAATTCTTTTCTATTACTGTGAATTCGTAGTGAAATTCTCAATGCATTCCATATATTCTTTTGGCCACATCCTTGCTGGATTAGTATTTCGTTTCGGTTTTCCATCGAATGAGACAAGAGTTTATCGAATAATGTTGGAATGCCGTAGAATGCGTCATACTGCAGTCAGAATAGTTAAAATTAAGTTCGAATCCTCTTAGAATACCATTAATCCTATTTGAATGTCATTCGATATTTCTCTACGTCGAATGCAATTTTAAACATGTAAAAAACTTTCGGGCCGGCCAAAAGAACGGGCACAAATAGATGGAATGCATTGAGAATTTTTGGGGTACGCTAAGAATTGCCAAGAATGGCCAGGAATAGAAAAGCATTTCCATTCTGACGGCATTCCGGCTTGTTCCTAGATCCTGCTCTCGTGTTGAGGGGTGGGGGGTGGTGGGTGCTTAAGCCATTCAACCTGTCTTCTCAGGGGAGGGGGCCGGCCATGTAAAGGGGGACCACACAGTTACAATATATAATGCACGTAGTTCTATGAAGATGTGGAGGGAAAATGTAATCTCAAGAATTAAAGTTTCACACAATTGAAAAAAATACTCTCAAATGCTAACCTGTTCTGTCAGCTGTCATTAAACGCATTTACAAGAAATTCTATACTGCTAGTATGCAAATAGACCCCCTTAATCAAAACTGCTACCTGGCGACCATTCCTTTATCAGTTGGGGGATAAGAAAACTCCAAGATGGAGAAAGGTCATTTTCTACAACTGATTCAACAAGCATAGAGTCTTTCCTGTCACAGAAGACAAAAACTGACAAGTCAAAACTGACTTTCACATTAAGTCCCACAAAAAGTGTTTTCAATGATTTAAAGCCTTGTTTTGCACGCGTTAGCTCTTGTGTCACCCCTGACGAGCGAGTTGCCGGTCCCCCAAAGGTCACCCAAGGTCAGGGCAATACGCCCTTGAGGATTCAGGTGCGATATATGCACCATAGCAGAATGCACTGGAAAGGTATCATCATCATCATCATCATCGGTCGACGTGATCAAATGTAGACATGTTCGCACATGTCTACACACGACGGGGTTATACCGCCCCCTTACGGGGTGACATACCCTTTCGTAGGCTAATTACAAGACGGAGATGCGCCAGGTCTCCCGTCCGGGTGAATGATGTAATTCACCATGTGGCTGATACGAGACAGAGGTTCGCCAGGCCTCCATCCGGGTGATTTGAAGTGAATCACCAACTCCCGACAGAAGGATTTGCACCAACGCACACCGCACCATCGCACGTGTGGGGGTTCTTTAACGTGCATGGGGTATGGCTCACCCCATACACGGGACCTCCATTTAACGTCCTATCCGAGGGACGACTCATTTTTCACTTGAGTAAAGTGAGGAAAGTCGTGTAAAGTGCCTTTCCCAAGGGCACAAGACCGGCAACACGGTAGGTGGATTCGAACCGGCGACCTCTCGATCACGGGCCGAATACAATACCACTGTGCTACGCGGCCCCACAATAATACTGGTAAGGTATATAAGTGCAAACTTCCCTGTACTTTTGTCATTTGGCCTCTAGCCACTGAAGAAGCTGTACATAGCGAAACTAGTTTAGCAGACAGGCTGAATAAAAGTTCAAAACTTGAACTATGCGGCTCCAGATGTCTTTCTGAGGGACGACTGCAGTGTGCAAGATGTCGGTAGCTTGAGGGATGAATGTAATTTACTTTATACTACCAGCTAAATGTTGTACGAGCAGTGAAAGAGTTAATATCTACGGGTTATCTTGCCGTAAGAACATGTGACACCATTGCCAGAATAATCTACATTTCATATGATATTTGTGTATCTTTGAATTGCTTATAGCTATGTTTCGAAAAAAAGCTACAATGAACCGAAAAGGACACCGGTTCTCCAGAACATTATCAATAATCGGTTATTTCTTAAAGCTAGATACACTTCGAAAGATATGCTAGAATGGTCGCATACAAATGACAAACTTTGTGGCGATTGTTTAATGTTCTCTTGACCCTGAAAGCCTGCATTTAGGACAATGACTGTATTTATGGCCCCAGGCGTAACGTGTTGGAATGCAAATAAGACACGAGGCAGTAAGACTGGTATCGACTAGCCTCCGTTGCAGTCTTTTAACTGAGTGGGCTGGGTTTTTTTGTTGCTTTTTTTTGGGGGGGGGGGGTGCCGTAAAAGCCTTGCTTTCGCGGCAAACTCCCTTCCACAGCAAACTCCCTTCCTTGGCAAAATCCCTTTCCGGCACAAGAGAACATCGCCAACGTTGTAAATCATGCATCAACGCCCCGTTTAAAGACTGCGACGGGGGCTAGGTATCGGCGTGGCCTTCCGTGGAAAGGCTGACCGGGGCAACAGGTCTGCGGCAGGACAAACACATGGGCTCGGAGACAGGGCGAGCGGACGGAGTATGAAGCTGAGGGCACAACCCGCCGTACGTGCAAATACTTGCTCTCTACTTGCCAAAACGTGGGCAATTTTTCGATCCGTAAGTGTTAAATACCGCCTCCGTACGAACTCGTGAGGAATCCGACGGATTTTTCATCACGCAGACACGCCGTAGAACTTTGCGGGCAGGCAATTCGCCCCCGTACGTGCCAGTACGTGCGAATCGCCTGTCCTGTACAGCATGAACGTTTTCACAAAGGACGTGGCCTCTAAAAAAACTGTCTCTTCTGGGTAGACTATTCCAGCTTTACCATGAAATGACGTTTTGGTTTTGAGACTTTTCCCAACAGTTTGGTGAATTCCCGTATTAGCCACCCGTTTTTGTTTAAAATTTGTTTCTTCTCCTAAGGGCATAACGTCTACGGAAGAACTCAGGGAACCCAGAATTTGAAACCTAGGACCGATGAGTTCTGGGCCGAACACCCTGACATTGCGCCACTGCAAAGCTATTCTCTGTGCCTTCCTGTCAGCCATAAAATTTATCTACGAACTATTGTGGAATAAAGATGAAAGCTTGGGCTGCTGAAAATCAGTACACGACATGGGTGATTACAAGCCTGCTGACAGGAATTAAAGCTATTAAGGGCACAACCCACCGTACGTGCAAATACGTGCTGTCTACGGGCCAAAACTTGGCAATCTTATGGGATCCGTAAGAGGTAAGTACCGCCTCCGTACTCCGAACCCGTAGGGAATCCGACGGATTTTGGAGCGTAGGGAATCCGACACGCAAACACGGCGTACAACCTGACGTGCAAGCAAAACCTTGTGTGCCATCGGGCTGCGGATCCGTCCCCCAGACGTGCCAGTACGGGCGACTCGTACAGCCTGAACGTTTTCAGAAATACCGGACGTGGCCTCCCCAAAAACGTAAGAACAAATTGCACGTAAGTTCGGGTTGTACGCTTAGCTTTAGAGAGAGAAAGAAGTCCGTTCCATGACTTGGGGCTCAAGAGATCGCTTCCCAAATAAGCTTACCTAGTCGTAGAGAATTAAGTGTCGTCCTCAACACAAGTTTACAATTTACAATATTTGACCTTTAATTTTTGGTCCCAGGCGACAATTTGAAAAAAAAAAAGTTTTGCTATCAACAATATGATCCGAATTCAGTTGATTTTGGGGCAATTACCCCTCTAATTTTGAACCTATTATAGGTTTCGAATTAACAAGAAATTTTAGGAGGTAGGACACTTCAGTGTGGGCACGAAGAAAACGGTACAAAATAGAACGCCCGACTAAAACGCCTAAATTACGTCAAAAATCAGCTGGAGCCGAACTTCTGCTTGGAAATTAGATACCGGTTAAATCATCGATCCTCTTAAGAAAAAGTTAAACACAAATGTAGCCTGCTCACCGTTTTTTTAGTTTCTGACTCTTCTGTTGCTCTCGAATGCGCCGGGACGTTCTTTTGGGAGGTGCGCTCGATGCTTCCCTCTCAACACGAACTGTCCTGTAGAAAGCACCTCACCTAACCTCTCCTCACCGGCCGTAGGGGCAGCTATCCAACTCATTATATTATGTACGGGCGCCGATTGGCTGTTCGTAATTGCTCATTTAACACTTCAAGTCCTCTTTTATGTCAAGTGACAAGTAATAGTTAATCATCGTTACAGCAGTAGTTAATCATTGTTAAAGTTACGACAAGGGAACAATGGGAGACTTTAAATGCGACCTTATGCGAGACCTTATGCGACAAAAACAACAAAATAACAAGAATTCGGAGACCTCATACCTCCATGAAATATTCTGAGTATGCAAATTAATGAATCTGCCACCAACACAGTAAGGTCATAGCATGTCAAAAGATTAAAAAAAGATAGACAAAAGTTCTGCCGCAGTACTAAGGTCACATACCAGTGGGGGGGGGGGCAAAATTAACCTTGACCTTTGTCTTTCCAACACCTACCCATATACCAAATATTCTCGTAATCCTTTCATAAGTTCTTGAGATATGCTGACTATATCTATTCGGAAACACAAGCAAACAAACAGACAGATACACAGTCACACCAAAAATTATACCTTAATTTTTTCATTGAGGTAATGATGGGCTTGAACGCGGGATCATGTGATAGTATCTATAAAGTTTCAGGTCGCCCATCTCGGTAATATTTAAACGAAGCTATCATCTAGCAACTCTTGAGGCCAGGATGAGTTTAAGCGTTCTGAAGATACCTTAAGAAAGAGAGCATTTGTCAGGGTCAGACTACTTGGTGCCCAAGGCGTTCTTACCTTGAGAACCTCAATGCTCTGTACCTGTGGCCCTGGTTCTTTTCAAACAACATGGCCTGTACATAATTAGCTTCTAAGGAACAACGAGACTTCTTATGCGTCACAATTAGTAATGAGCTGGAACGTGGGGTCTTGAAATAGTATCTGTAAAGTTACATACCACTTATCTCATTAACAGTTTAAACGGTGCGATCATTTAGCAATTCTTGAGGCTATGAGGTCTGACGTATTCTGGTATTAGGCCACAGCATGTAAATTTTGTGGATGACATTCTCTGCAGACCGCAAAAATAATTAGATAGGTCAAAAAGAAAACAAGATGGGTAAAAAGGACAAGATGGCTCAATTTTGAAAATAGACAACATAACATTTGTATCAAGAGTTGAAGTGATTAATAAACCTGGTATCACAGCCATTCATTCCTGTAATCAAGATCTACATCTTCGAGGTGTACTTGTGTAGTAAAAGTGACACCTGTGTGGTAGATTGGCACCACTTAACAAGTTGGCAACTTCACATATATCCCTGTCACATTATCCACGATCTTCGGGCGTATCGATGGAAGATCGGCCATATTTAAGATCGACAGAGGGTTGCGCGTATTTTTCACCTGAAAACCGCCTGTCACATATGTATATTATATAAACCATACTTTGTACCTTGTACAATTGTTGTGCAATAAAGTTATTATTATAAGCGAGGCTCGGGCGTCGTCCGATCGAATTTCGCCAAATGTGACAGGGGTGTAAGGGCTGCCATATCGGTGCCATGTCACCCATAAAATTTACTTGCTGTAGCCTTAACCTTAAACACCTTTTGTCAGAGACATCCGGAGAAAGGTGGATCTGACATGCGCCCATTTCAGTGCTCTAGGTGTTGTGCACCTGGAGAGACTGAATAGCCTTTGTTCTAAGGTTGGTGACATTAAGCCCCTTAGATCCTTATCATCAGACGGGCCGATTTTACCATAGATTGTCAGACACGGAGTCTTTAATCACATTCGCCAATTTAACATTTCCAGGGTCACTTAAGCAGGCATTCATGCGTAAGCCATTCAACCTGTCTTCTCAAGGCAGAGGCCCGGGCATGTAGGGTCGAGGACTACACACTAACAATATACATTTTGTATAGGTGTTGCGCGTCGCTCGTCGTAATTATCTCCATGAAAGATGGAGATACAGTTTTGGGTGTGTCTGTCTGTCTGTCTGTGTGTGTGTGTCTGTGTGTATCTGTATCTGTATCTGTATCTATATAGCCGGTGTTTGTGTTTCCGGATATTTGTGGTCAGCATAACTCAAAAACCTCTGGATGATTACAATTATCGGGTAGTTGTTAGTAAAACAAAGGTCGAGGCCACTTTTGGGCCCCCTGGTACTTGACCTTGGTACTGCAGCAGAAATTCCGTTTGTTGCATCTTTTGATCTGGATGTGCTATGGTCTTGATTTTTTAGTGGCAGATAGCATGTGACGTGAGGAATATGGTGGGCATGTTTGGGTCCCCTAGCAGGTTGCTCTTGAGCTGCAGGGGCGTTTTTCTCAAATTCTTCCAAGGAGGATAACTGGAAAAGGGAACGGCAAATTAAAAAAAAAAATATTTGGTATGTATGTAGCTTAGACAGAGATGTATATAATGAAGTGCAAACTATATTTGTAGTGTTTGCCATCGCAGGACTCAAATACCTGTCATATATGTATTTTGTGGCTGGTGGAACATTAGCAGATATCAATTATGCAAATGCGTCCCCAATTTGCATAATAAATGTAAAAATGCTAGAATTCTTCTAAATGGTCAATAATTGCGCAATCGATTAATCAATATTGTGACCAGTGTAAGTTATTTAAATGTGTACATAACCAAGCATATATTATGTAAATGTAGAAATCCTATACATATTCAGACTATTTCATGGAGATATGAGAACTTTTTGTTGATTAAGCTTTGACATGGGAACGGACCAAGAGCTTTTTTTAGCTCTTGTAGAATATCAAATATCGGAGGCTTGAGGATGGTCTCTGGGCAAAGTGTTCCGTGTTATAAGAGCAATGGTTTCAGGATGATACTTTCAGTGTAGTTGTCGGGACCTGGGGCAGGGCAGGTCACGGGTCTGGGGCAGGGCGGACGGACGGACGGGAGGTATGAAGCAGGGTAGGCGGAGGGGTCAGGGTCACGGGTCTGTGGCAGGACGGAACAGATGGTGGTTGGGGGGGGGGGGGGTAATGCAGTAGTGTGGGCGGAGGGGTCAGGGTCACGGGTCTGTGGATGGACGGGCGCACGACATCTAAAGGCAGGGTGGGGTCATTGGTCTTGGCCAGGACGAGCGCAGGACTTCTTTAATACAGTATGCCATCTACGCGATTATGGTCCACACAGTAGTACTGTAACAATACAGTACAGTAGCCCCTTGAAATTTCTTGATGTAATTGGCCCAAATCTGGAGGCATTTTTGGTCAGACAGAACCGTTAGGATCTAAAACCCACTTTGGTGAAACATTGTTCAGTTCAGCAGTTAATTCGACATAAGGACAGATGCGAGTTTCTGGGTCCTGCTGACAGGAGGGTCAAAGGTAGTGTTTGTTAACTACTAACAGCTTTTCTTAGAATTTGAGCGGTTTGACCCTCTTTTTCTTTCCATCTTTATGACATAGAGCCTTCTGGCTTCCAAGTGGAGCTAAATTTTTTTGTAGGTACTGTGATGTCTTCCTTATACTGTGCAGAACTGCCCCCTTGCGATTTTTATGGAAATGTGATGTATAATTACTGACCTTGTCATTTTCTCTGAACCTTGTACTGACTAAATGCAAACGCGCATTTAGAGACAGTACCTCTTCTATAAAACAATGGCATGGTCTCTAGTGCTATCAACATGTTCCATGTGCACATAGGCTTTTCGGACAATTCAGAATGGCTCTATAGACGACGTGTAAAATTCGCCAACTCAAGCAACTGGATATGGTTTTGGAAACGGTCAGACGTTTCAACTGGAATCCACCAGTTTTTGTCAGTGACACTGAAGTGATCTGGAAGAAACTGGTCTTTTATACCCTATCTAAGAATGATGACAATTTTAGCTGTCCAATAGGAACCATGTAAGACAAATTCAGGCTGAAGAAAATTTGGATTTCAATAGAAACGAGGTAAGGCAAAGTCAAGCTAAAGACAATTTAGTAGTTCGGGTATAAAGTAGTGCGTTACAGTACTTAAAAAGGCCGTAGTTTTTTTCGGTACACAACAGCCAGGTGGAAACTGTGTTGAATTGTAAAAGATTACATCAGCTTGAGATAGTATATTATTATAGAATACAACACGGTGTTTTCCGTAGCAATCGTCCCACTCGAAAAAGTTCGATTTATATTCGAATTGAACCCGTGTGATACAACTTAGAGCCGGTGTGACAGCGATCTCGCCCCCCCAGCGATCTCGCCCCCTTTAGCGTTTTCGTGAATAATAGTTTCTCATTATAAACACTACCTACGCGCAAGTTGATATAGCTGTTGCTAAATGTTACACAAACACTGGTAAAGTACCAGTCTTAAGAAGCACGGGTAAATGCATCAGTTACTAAATAGTAGAAAAAGCAGTCATGTTGGAGGTGAAGATATCCCTTGGCCAGGTGCATATACCAAAATGTGCGTTATTCTAATTAATACCTAATATTTGCATAATCAATAAAGACATTACGTAGTTCTTTTGTGGTCACTTCATGGTAGAGACTTCATATTGGAGATATATACGAGGGTGAGTCAGAAAGTAATGCAAGTGGTTTCATAACAGAGTCGTTCTTTGATCGAATGAGTTGAAATTTGGCACAAAGGTTAAGACATATCTTCTCTTGAGATTGAAATATCAAAATTTGTTGCTCATTATTTTATGAGTGACTGAGCTGCTTTCAAGGTGACCACACCCTTGGTATCCCGTCAGAAGAAAAGAGAGGTCCAATTCACGTACAATTAAGAATATCCCTAAACCAATGTTTGCTATTGTAGGAGACTAAGCCTGCACATGTAATAAGCTGCATTTCTCTATAAGCCACACGCTTAATTTTAACTCTGAAATCTGAGCAGTTTTTCTTTTTTCGTTGCTGGTGTAGAGTGAGGTATACGCGGTCTTCAGGGTCATGAGATCTGCGGTGTTATTGCTAAAACTTTCCGTAGCCTTCTTTTCCATTAACAAAGAGAAATGAAACTCAGCACCCTTTTTGGCCTTTAAACAGTTAATAACTGTGTAAGGTTTCGTTTCTTTTGATTAATGGAAAAGTAGTCTTTTAACCAACAACTCACGAATTCGTGTATAAATCCAACAGCTCTATAACACAACTTACTGCATCCTAGCAGCTGTAAATAAAGAACCATTACGAGTTTAGAGATGAAAATTGGCACGCAATCTATAGAGACATTTGGTATCATACATGGGTAATTTCAACTTCCTACAGTGATTTTTAGTGGGTCAGATTTAGAGGAATCGCTAGTCTGACAAGGTACTAAGGGTGTGTTCATCTTGAAATCAACTCAGTTGCTCATAAAATAATAAAGACCAGATTTAAAACATTCAATCTCAAGAGGACATATATCGCTACTTTTGTGCCAAATTTCAACTCAATTGATAATAAAACGAGTCTGTTATGAAACCACTTGCATTACTTTCTGACTCACCCTCGTAGGTTGCTTGAGGACAGGTGAATACAATGAAATACATCTTATGTCAAGACTCAGGTATATGCAATAATGGGAATACAAGGGACCCAACCCTCCTTGTCTGAAACAAGTTCAACTATCTTATTACCATGTAATTACGTTAATATTGATACTATGAATGGAGTTATGTATCGAACTCGTGTACTTATAGATCGTTTTCATGTGACGTCACAGTCACGTTCGAACGTTCGAACGGCCATGTTGGATGATAAGCTGCTCGATCTCCACACGGCTGTGTATTGCACGCTAACTGCGAGTTCCATGAACACAGGATACAGCGCACTCGCCGTTTCTATCTAACAACACAGTTATCCCTTTTTTTTTACTCGATTGAATCACCATTCTAGCGGCCCGCCAACATGGGCCCCCGTGCGGAGTTTGCTCATCTGTGATCAATTGTTACAAATTTAGTCGTTTTTTTTCTGTACGTAAAGACGTGGTCTTTTAGAAAATAGTACTCTCCTCTGGAGGAAAATAGTTTAAGAGTCATTTCATGGAATACGGCCCATCTGCATTTCGTTATTCTAGTTATTTGCACAATAAGCATATACGTTTCCTAGGTCAAAGGTTGAACTTCTACCTCAAGTCAAGTCAAGTGTAGTGACAGGTTAACCGGTTAGACAACATCTTCAGACAGGGTGTGACACGGGCAGGTCAGAACTGCAAGCTTGAAGATCTCTAACTTTGTCACCAACTTTGTCTCACAGGTGGGAATATATTTACTGTGTAGGTTCTAGATGAAGAAATGAAGGTTGTCTTCTGTCGCAGTGAGCAGGGTTTGAAAAGCTTCATAGCAAGTTACCACGCACACATATGCGTAGCTATTATTGTAGAAAATATGTAACGACCAAACCTTAGCCTCAGGGAATTCTTCTGGTTTTCATAATGGCAATACGATCGAATGTTTATGTTGTTCTCAGTTTAGCGTATTGGGGGAGATTACAATAACGTTACGGTGTCGAGGTGATGTACAAATTGGTGGGATTAAGACGTTGTAGTCTAACTTTGTCGCAGTATGGCTCAATTACGTAGTTTGGGTTGTTACATTTTGCACTAGATGTGTTTACAAAATCTCTCACTGGCTGGGTTTGATGAGGGGGGCGGAAACTGTCGGGCTAGGAGAGCGTTTTTAGTCAGGTTATGGTTACTTACGAAGTAGTCGAGTCAGACCGTACCTCAGGCCGAAAGACAAGTCGTAGCGGTAACAGATGTCCGGGTGTTCAACCATCGGCAAGAGCGTTAGACCGTCGAATGCCCTTTCTCGCACGCCGTAGCTCAGTTTTGACCGGAGTAGAAAAACCATTCACACGGAGAGTTGGAGAAGCGCCAAATCTTGCCCCTTGTGAGGCAAGTGGATAGTGAGGGCAGCTGGATACTGGGGTAGACTGTGTAACGCAAACTCCGCTGTATAGGGCTGTAGCTAGTCTAGTCCTCCGTGCGCAGCCTATATGATAGGAGTGTACATAACGTTATATAGTCGCCCAGGGTAGCGGTAACAGATGTCCGGGTATTCAACCATCGGCAAGAGCGTTAGATCATCGAATGCCTTTTCTCTTAAAGCACATGGATCAAGACCTATTATTGCAACTTTGTCCTGATATCTAGCCTTGGCTAAATCACTATATCAATCACAGTACGGAGACAAAACAGCACACTTGAACCCGCCGCAAGTAACTTTGGTAGCGCCGTTCTGTGTTCTATTTATCCAGGTTATCATCCAACATGGCGCCCACGCGTGGCGAAGCGGTTTTCGAACGTTCTGTGAAAACGATCTATACTATTATGTCATACCTGTGACGCGAAAACGTTCGATACGGGTGTTTCGGACCGGCTGATAACTTTCCGTACGGCCCGGGGTTATCACACGGGCTCCATTCGAATAAATCGAACTGTTTCGAGTGGGCCGAGTACGGCGCCATCGAAAGTTCGAATACCTGATTCGGACGTTGGAACATTACTGTCGCAACGCTGTTTTTTTCGAGGGCACCAAATTTGTTCAACTTCTGGCGCATTTCGCATCAAAACATGGGTTTCCTAGGTGGGTATGACATAAATAAAATACAACACGGTGTATTCCGCATCACCCTCGGTCTCAGCCCTCCCGCGGGTCGGATCACCCTCCGGCCTTCGGCCGTCGGGCGATCCGACCAGCAGTCGGGCTAATACCTTGGGCGATACGGAAAACACCGTGTTGTATTTTATATGTATCATTCTGAAACTGCATTTTGTGATTTATACCAATCAACTTCTAAAATGTCATGTAAACCCGTTTTTTTTTTTGGGGGGGGGGGGGCGAAATCGCTAAAGCTTAAAGGGGGGCGAGGTAGGGGGAAGGGCGAAATCCCTAATGATTTCTCCCGGGGGGGGGGGGGGGGGGCAAAAACCCGGGGGGGGGGGGGGGGGCGAAAACCCCTTTCCCACCCGCTGATAAACGAAAATTATCACCCGGTCCGGAACACCCGTATCAAACGTTTTCACGTCACAGGTATGACATAAAAAGATCGATAAAATACAATGTAAAGGATTTTGGAAAAGGCGTCACATACCGAAGAGAATGATAGAACTAATTAAACATGTTGTATTTTGTGGAACTCTTTAGCTGACATGTTTCTCGACATTAGTACGTAGTGTTGCTAGTATTTCATCCTTGTTGTCGTGTGAATGCAGCAACAAGTTTAACACGGCTAGCATTGTTCGTACAAGCCATTGCCCCAAATGGCAACACGCCCATAAAGTTAAACTCTGCACGCCCTTACCCTGAAAAGACATTGTTAGATACATGGCCAGCTAAAATTTGTCTCTTACAAGTTTGCTCCTTCCCTAAAGCATCAATCCTGTACGCACATACGCCTGTTTCTTTGTCATACATAGGCGCTTTTATTGATAGATTCAGACCACGTTGACCAGTCCTGCTCCAGATCCCGTCCGCCCGTCCTGCCTCAGACCACGTCCGCCCGCGGCCGTCCTGCCTTACGCTAAGGGCACAACCCGCCATACGTGCAAACACGTGCAAATCATTTGGGATCCGTAAGTGGTAAGTGCCGCCTCCGTACGAACTCGCAGGTAATCCGACAGATGTTGGAGCACGCAGACACGCCGAAGAACTTTACGTGCAGACAAAGCTTTGTCTGCCATCGAGCGAGTTGCATCGAGCTGAGGATTCGCCCCCCCCCCCCCCGTATGTGCCAGTAAGGGCAACGAACCTGCCCTGTACAGCCTGAACGTTTTTAGAAATACGTGGCGGAGGTGGCCTCCCTAAAAAACGTACGGACAAATTGCACGTACGGGGGGTTGTGTCCTTAGCATAAAACCCCATGCGCCTGCATTGCCCATGACCCCGCTCAGCCTTTCCACGGAAGACCCCGCCGATACCAGTCTTGCTGCCGCGTGTCTTTTTTTTGCATTCCAACACGATACGCCTGAGGCCACAAATACAGTCATTGTCCCAAAACAGGACCAAGAGAACCTTAATGAATAACAAATTCGCCACTAAGTTTGTCCTTGGTATGCGGCCATTCTATCATATATCTTTCGGGTTGTATAAAGTAAAAAAAAAATAATCGAATGTAGACAATATCTTAAAGAACTGGTATCTTCTTAGGTTCATTGTAGCTTCCATATTTACTTTACTGCTGTTGCGCAGTCTTCTGTACAAGATAGAAAGCTATAACTGATATTTTTATATATTTAAGATACAAATGTTATCTGCAATGTAGATTATCTGGCAATGGTGTCGCGTGCGAATACGGCAGGTTTCTGAAGACCACTTGTAGATATTAACTCTTTTACACTGTTTTTGGTTGTGATTTATTCGGCTGTATAGAGAGAAATGCAGCTTTTAGGTAACCAGAACCAATAACGTACCCACATACGGGGTGACGCAAGAGGTAGCGCTGGAAACACTTTCTTGGTGGGATTTTTATGTACACCAAGAAAAAAGGCGGAAAACTATTCGTATGCTTTGTTGACATGAGGAAGGCATTTGACAGTGTTTGGCGAGATGGGCTATTCTATAAGTTGCATAAATGTGGTATCGGAGGTAATTTCTTTGATATTATAAAATCCATGTACAATGATGTGAATTATGCAGTTAGATTAGATAATGGATTATCAAACTCCTTTCCTTCCGTATGCGGAGTACGGCAGGGATGTAATCTTAGTCCTTTATTATTTAATTTATTCATCAATGATATATCTGAGTGCTTTGACCCCACAAAATGTGACCCTGCAGTCCTAACCTCAAAGTCTCTAAACTGTTTATCCTGGGAAGACGATCGCGCTCTGATTTCATCGTCAAAACAAGGGCTACAGCATTGTATTGACTGCCTAGAAAACTATTGTAAGAAATGGAAGCTATCTGTCAATGTTTCAAAAACCAAGGAAGTTGTTTTTGGCAAAGGTTCTAGCAAGAATAACAAAGACCAATTCCATATTTATGGCAAAAATATAGAAATCACTGACAGCTATACATACCTCGGCATTCCTTTCACATCCTCCGGAAAATTCAAAACCGCCAGGAAATATTTGAAAACCAAAGCAATGAGAGCACTTTTCAAACTCAAGGCTCTTTTACTCTCTAACAAGGACATTTCAATCAATCTCGGAAAAAATCTATTTGACAAATTTGTAAAACCCATCTTTATGTACTGTTCAGAAATCACTTGCTTTGACCAGTTTTCTAAAAGTATAAGAATCATTGTATCACATACCAATAACATCTGCCAACCTTCCTCAAAGGTTTTTTCTACTTGACTTAAAAAACTTAATATTCAAGATAACTTTCCAGCTACCATTTGAAAAACCACCTCTTCTGCATTGAATACTACTTAATATGTTGTATGTTTGGAAAGAAATACAGATAAAGAAATACTATTGCGTCATGCCAATAGCCATATTTTACGAGATAACGGCTTCCAAATTATAAACCTAGACTCAAATCAACAAATTCCAGAATTTGACATCATTGACATGCGCTTCCAAAGTTTCTGTTAGGCATTCATGCCAAAGCCTCAAACGATGGTGTCAGGGGAGAATTGGGAACTTTCCCAGCTAGGATTGATGCAGAAATGCAACTTGTGAAATATTGGCATCGTTTAGTTAATCTGCCCGAAGATGCCCTTCTTCGTGAGGCATACAATACTGTTTCATTCGGAGAACATGATTGGATTGTCCACGTAAAAAATATCCTCAACTACCAAGGCTTTGGACACATATGGCTGAACCCAAAGTCATACCACATAGACACAATCACCACTCAGTTACGACAACGTTTACAAGATATATACGTGCAAAATTGGCATACCTCTATTCGAAACAATTCCAAACTCTCCTCTCTTTCTACATTGAACAAGCATTACAAGCAAGAATATTACATTTCAACCATAAGGAGCCTTGACGTTCGTAGGGCAATCACACAACTCAGAATTGGCTGTCACAAATTAAATATAGAAACTGGAAGATTCCAAAAAATCCCTATAGATCAGAGGGTGTGTCCATTCTGTCCAGAGCTAATCGAAGACGAATATCACTTTATGGTTGTATGTCCCAAATATTCCGATATACGCAATTCTCTATACAGAAGGCTGTCATTTTGTACACAAGGATTTATTCAAATGGACCTGAAGTGCAAATTCAAATACATAATGACATGTGACAATCCCTGCATGGCAGGTATAGGAAAATATATCGAAGAAGGTTTTGACATTAGAAATTCCCCAAATGATTGTAAAAGCCTCCAATGATTGTAAGAAACTTATCCCATACTACAACTCCTGTATTAGTTAGATAAGCCTTAACCCTATTCAGACCGGGCTTTTTTGGTCATCCCTGGACCGGGGGGGGGGGGGGGCTTTTGAGGCCCTCCACTTCTAAGTCCTCTAACTCTTGAACGACGTGCCGCAGGGCCACCAAATTTTCAGGACATGATATCGACATAATATCTGACAAGTATTTGACGTTTGACGTTACGTTGACGTTAAGATGACGTAATTATGACGTCATCGATTTGATTATATTGGCCGGACCCATGAAAAAAGGGTATTCTCAGACAACTTCAAGTTATACCACAAAAATGTAACAATAAGTGCAGATAACAGAATAATAATGTTTATGACGACTTGTATTGCCAATAGCAACATCGATGACGTCATAATGACGTCATGCACATCTAAGACACGAGTTAGGCTCCACCATATTATATCCACTACCTTGAATTTTTAGAACTACTTTTTTTTCAAGAAATAATCACAAAGGGCAATGGAAATAGACTAAATTCATTCATTTAGATGGTTTTTGGTGAAAAAATACCAGGTAGTTACAAATTTTAAGGGATAATTAGCTTGTTATTCTTGATCTGGCCATACGGTCCGCCATCTTGGATTTTGGGCTGATGACGTCATCAAATTAGCATAATTTATGCATATATAATTATGAAAGATATGCTAAATAATATAAGATTTTATTAATGTAACAAAATAGCAGTGATATAGCAAATAAATGTGAAAAATACATTGTTAGAACCAAAAATAGTGATTTTTGGCAAAACTGCCTGTCAGCAAACGGTTGCCATGGCAACACGAAAAAATGGAAAATTTGTCAAACTTCGCAAAATTGTTGCCAACAATATTTTAGGAAAACTCACCAAATTTGGTGGCTTTAGCGTAAGGCGTTCTGGCGTTATAGGACATCGAAGTTGGCGCGGGCCTCAAAAGCCCCCCCCCCCGGTCTGAATAGGGTTAAGTTAAGTTATAGCACTGTAGTTATGTAGATGCCATACTTTGTACCTCGTACAATTGTTGTGCAATAAAGTTATTATTGTGAAATCCTGTCAGCTTGGGAGTGTCTTTGCGTGGCGGAAAAGACTCTATATTTGCTTAATCAATTGTTGAAAAAGACCTTACTTCATTTTGGGGTTTCAGCATCCCATATCCCCATGAGATGGTAGAAATCAGTGCAAGATGTAGTTGCATGTTCTTCTGTGCAAGTTGTTGTTGCTCTGACAATTATGTTGCTTTTTTCGACTCATTGTAATAGCTCAGTGCAAAGAACCGACTTCCAGGTTGTAATGACTAGTATTTGAAATCTAAATCTCTTTTTTACATGAGGCAAAAGATGGCCACCAGGCTTTTCCTGACCGCAGGGCTGCTGTTCCTTGTCGGACGCACGACGGCAAGTGAAGCATTTTCAGGTGCGTGAAGTTCACTATCATATTCACTATCATACCAAGATGCGCCAAGTTGGGTTGTGGAAAGCTTATTTGCTCGCACCAGAGCCATGTTTCTTTCAAAGACTCTTCTATTCCAGCTGTTAATTTTTCTTGACTAAAGCAGGAACCTCAGGGCTTCGTCGAGTGTGTGACGACCAAACAATGACCATTAGTTGTCCTGCTGGACAACAGATCAACATCGTGTCTGCCCTGTACGGCAGGGCCACATTGGAAATTTGCCATGGCAATGGCCGTTCCACCAACAACTGCCGCAACCCCAACATCTTGACTTGGGTCAGGACCAGCTGCCAGGGGAAGTCCAGCTGCTCTTTGGGGGCCTCCAACCGCTTGTCCCGGGATCCTTGTTTCAGATCAGCCCGGAAGTACCTGGAAGTGCGCTCTACCTGCATCCGTAAGTACCAATGTTGTTTATTACACTATTCTGAAAACTTGTTCCATGTGAGACATTGATGACAATATTGATGTTACCATCATACCGCATCAACTAAACTAAAACCAAATGGTTTCCATTTGTCCATAAAAGATTCTTGTTTTTGGCACCATGCTAATAGGCAATATGAATTAATGTACAGAAATGGATGACGATGGAATTATGTGGACGTTGACACTATGTGATCACGTGCTGATTTGATCATGATTCGAGTTACACCTTTGAACGATGGATATCACAACCATTTTTGTTTTTGGCTCCCCAAGATATTTTGAATAGTCTTTTTTGTCTTTAGGTGCTACAAGGATGTTGCGCAGAGTATTCGCCATAGACTTCCTGCAACCTATAATCCACTGCTTACTGAGTCACGTGTTCTATCTACATAACGTGACGTCACAACAGCAGTGGATTCTTCATTCCTTGACAAAGACTGATGCTGTACAGTCGAAAATTTGGGTGAGTCCAATTTTGGTGTTGGAAATTACAGTTCAACTATTTCAAGAATGACTTGTACCAACACAGATGAACTTTCAAGTTACAATATGCTAGTGTTTCACACATTAATAAAGAAGGCACCGTTTTACTTCAAGAAAAAACGTTTTTATTTCACAAACAGAAATTGTATTGTATTTTTTTTCTACGGATGCAACACGTTATGCGACCCTAAACGTTGGTATTACGTATCCACAGCAGACAATAGCGTGGCTTTCCTGCTTATTTACACAAGGCAAGGGAAGCTTAGTTACTGCACTTATTCAAGGTTGTCACAAGCATTACTAATCTTCATACCAGCAGACCTCTCCAAACAAACTGTACTACACTTTTAACTCTTTACCAAGATATGCTTATTAGCCGTTTTTAGCGAAGCGCATTGAAACAAAAGCCAATTGGATATGATGCAATATGGCAGCCCTGCAATGACATTATCAGTACAAATACATATAAAGTTAATATGCACATTGTATTTAGACAAAAGGATCACATTCTGTTTTTATACTTAGAGGTAATCAGCTAATACATAATATTGATGAACAAAGCTAATTAGCCACTGTATGTTTGCACGACGTCTGTTTTATATATCTTAATGTTTTGTATGCTTTTTGTCTAAAAAAGGATGCAGCAATTGCAGTAATTATACGTCTGTATAACCTTAAAGTCCCATTTATTTTCCACATAAACTAATCAGTTTATGACTATCTAATTGTTCTGATAAACTGTTTTTAGTACAGTACAGTACATTATTAAATTACACAGCATATACCATGGTGTGGTGTCTCAAATAACCTAAACATACATCAAGCTGCTGTTTCTGTCACAGTTTCATTATGTATGTGGGAACACTTCTTGCACTTGGCTTTGCTATCCTCTCCTTTGTGTCTGTTGGTGCCACCTTTGTAGCCAGTTATTGTGTTCTCTGACAGGCCAGACTTCGTGGAATTAGTCGAGTTCGAGCACCCGACCAATAATGAATTTAGCACTGTCAAATTGACACCTTCTATCAAGGCACAACCCCACCGGTCTGCACAACAGTTGGTGTTTCATCTTCCTCCAGTAGAAAATAGAATATAATACAATAATTAGTATTTTCTTTGTGTAATTTCATGTTCTGCCACCCAGAGTAAAAGGAAGATCCTTTTTGTTTGTTGATTAGGAAAAAAAGCCCTACCTGATTACATATATTCTTGTAAAACCAACATCAATGCACAATTCACAACATAGTGTAACGTTAGTACTTGTAGATTTGCCCCTGAATATCTGTACTATTATATACTATGGAAAAGAACTACTGTACACTTTTCACAGATAATAAACAACAGTACTGTCTCAGTCACTGCAAAGCGCAACAATATTCCATGCGTGCGCCTGCTCCTCTCCCACCGCGGCATTCTGCACGCCTAGTATCGCTTAACCCGACACTCTAAACGTGGGTAAATCAAACAAAAACTGCACAATATCGACGACAAGCTACCCAAATTTGTTACTGCGTTTGTGTATTGTTGCCAATTTATAAACAGTACAAATTTTCACGTACTTTCAACGGACTTCTTCCCGGCGACATATACATGTATGTACTCCCAGCCTCTAAGTTGAAAGACCCTTCCTCATTGGCTGTACCCGAGCTGACCAATCAGGTCATCGCTTCCGCTAAGTGTCGGGCGCAAATATCTCATGCACTACCATACCAAATTTCGGGTCCCTAGGACTTAATACCTGGGCACGGGAGGCACAATTATAAAGTTTGGTCAGAACATCACCTAAAAACATCCATAAAACCATTTTAAATGAATCTATCAATAAACAGAAAAAAAGTCCGAGGGTATTGGTCCAATGTACACTTGTGCCAAATTTCAGATCATTCGGTCTAAGAACGACGGAGAGGAATCACTTTAAATGTCGTGACAGGAGAAAGAAAGAAGAAACATCATGAAAACAATATTTTCACTCGAAGCGTACCTACGGTACGCGGAGTGAAAATAAAAATTGAATCCCGATAAAATGCATAAAACAAATAAAAACAACCGGAGAATACCAAAATCACACAAACTGCCGGTGTTGTAAAATTTTGTTTGGAGCGATGTCACAGGTGGTTGGCTTTGCCTAAAAACTACGAAGGCCCATACGTACAATATGCACTATGAGCCAGAAGAACCAGCCGGTCCATGTTCCTTTTTCCCTTTGATGGCTAGGAGGCCACACCGGTCTAGTCTGTTCCAGAGGCTGACCAGCTGGAGGGCCAACCGGCGCCACCGTTCCACTGTGTACGTATCTCGGAGGACCAGAGGACTCGGGGGCTCCCTTGTTTCCGGCACAAGGGACCAGGAGGTCCCAAGGCTCCCTTTTCTCCTGGTGGTCCAGGAGGTCCGAAAGACACAGGACCGGCCGGTCCTATGGCACCCTTTTCCCCCGGAGGACCGACAAACACAGGACCAGCCGGCCCCATGGCGCCCTTTTCTCCTGGTGGTCCAGGAGGTCCGAAAGACACAGGACCGGCCGGTCCTATGGCTCCTTTTTCTCCTGGAGGGCCTGGAGGCCCAACACAGGACACGGGACAAGCATGGTGCATGGCTACCTTTTCTCCTGGAGGACAAGGAGGCCCGACAGACACAGAACCAGCCGTCCCCATGGCTACCTTTTCTCCTGGAGGACCAGGAGGCCCGACAGACACAGAACCAGCCGTCCCCATGGCTACCTTTTCTCCTGGAGGACCAGGAGGCCCGACAGACACAAGACCAGCCGGTCTCATGGCTCCCTTTTCTCCTGGAGGACCAGGAGGCCCAACAGACACAGGACCAGCCGGCCCCACGGCACTCTTTTCTTCTGTAAGACCAGGGGGCCCAACAGACACAAGACCAGCCGGCCCCACAGTGCCCTTTTCTCCTGGACGCCCTGAAGGCCCGACAGACACAGGACCAGTCAGCCTCATTGCACTCTTTTCTTCTGTAGGACCAGGGGGCCCAACAGACACAAGACCAGCCGGCCCCACAGTGCCCTTTTCTCCTGGAGGTCCTGAAGGCCCGACAGACGCAGGACCAGCCGGCCCCACGACTCCCTTTCCTCCTGGAGGCCCGGCAGACACAGGGTCAGTGGTTCCCTTTTCTCCTGTAGGTCCAGTCGGTCCTATGGCTCCCCTTTTTTCATGAGCTCCAAGAGACCCTAATAAAACGAGAGTCGGATCGTGTCGGAATCCATGATTTTTGCAATCACGCCACATTTATTTGACCGTAATGAGTAACGGAAATGTACGTTAGGATATTCAAGAAAACGAAAAATTTGTTGAACATGAGGAACTTTTTTTAACCTTTATTTATTCATCAGAAGCTCAAATCGGCCAGCAAGCCACTTTTCATTTAGGTTATGAGGGAGGTAAGGGACAGATAAGATATAACAGAGGTACAGATTACATTGAGTAATAATCAATCTTCTTTCTTGGTTCAGTTATTCAAGGACGCAAGTTTAGGTACAAAATTTGCAATTCATTTATGATATTAGGAATATTTACTTACATTCCAAATCAGTTTGGGCGGGTAAACTCGGTTCCGTCCGCTTGTCAATCTTTATAGACAGTTTGGCAATATCCTCAGAAAGTCTGATGACTCTAACTGTATTGAAAATACAATTAAGGTGGTAAGATGTGCAACCCAAAATTGTTCATTGCCAAGTTCTTCCCAAGTAGCAGTTACTTTGCTGGTTACTTTGATTGATTCAGAAATAGTGACCATAGCTGGTCTAGAATTCGAGTTTCATAACCGACATACTACCAAAATATAATCTTCTTGGCGAAAGTAATGGTAGTGAAAGAATATGTCAGATTATCATAGTGAGTACTCCGACAAAAGCTTTATAACTAATAGATCTATTGAAGTCACCAAGACTAATTTGAGGAATAAAGATGAAAGGACCTGCTCTCCAAGCAGAGTTTCGGCCTCGGTTGTTTTTGAAGTGTTTTAGAAAATGGGACAAAATAGAAGGCCTAGCGAAAACGAGTCATAACACAGCCTATGTCGAACCTTTCCTCGGAGAGTAAAACAGCCTACTGTACCTGTCAAATATGGCAGCATGATGGCGACTGCAAGGCAGAACACAAACCCAGCGGTTTGAAACAGCTTTTTGATGAGGCTGCGACATTGTGTCTTGTTGTTAGCGTCCGCATCGTACGTTACATCTGTGTTAACATCAAAGAAATCAAACATTTTTTCAAAACATTTGAAGATTTGGGTTTGTTCGATCGTATATTCATCGTTACCTATGAATAAGTCATCCTCTTGAAATATACCAGTGTGTAAAATGATTTGTAAATACTGTACATCAAAAGCAGTGGAAGACGAAACACATTTATTTCCAAGTGTTCATTATTCAACCAAACAGAAAGGATCACTCCATTTAGAGAAGCCACAAAGACTTATCCCAACTTCCCCACATTCACAGTTGTAGATTCTGAAGACATGAATAGCCTATCGAAGCCTAGTAGCCCAAGCAAATGCTGACTTGTATACCGGCAACTAAATAGTCCACATTACCTAAATTTCGACCTCTGACCTCCCGTAGAATGTTATTCACTATCAAGCTTCCGTAGTATTTTATTCGCATTTCTCTAATACCACTATGTATATACCGTCGTATGTAAATTTGTATTGTACCGATGTATAGTTGTGTTATATGTAGACCTATGCAATCAGCCGTGCTGCCTATAAGTCTGTGTAATGTACCTTCGCATTTGGAATAAATACCAAATAAATAAATAATCACAGTCGAACAGAAAGCCACTTTCTAGAAATCGCAGAACCCACAATTGTAGAAAAAGCGGGGCTTTCCGTCTGTCTCTGCTTCCAAAAAAAAAAAAAGATGTCAAATACAACCTGTTTAGAAATAGCCAGCACTAGTATTCGAGTAGAATATAGTTTATAACTGTTCATTATCACTTGTACATCTCCTACGTTTATACCGTGTACTTGCAATTAGCCATCGGGCATGAACTTGCAAATAAACTTCTTCTATAACATTATGTCACATTAAATCACTAATAGTGCTCACTGGCAACCAAGGCAAAAATAAGGTACTTGGCAGTGTTTGTATTAGATTGCAGGGCAATGAGACAGCAAAAAAATATCTTAAATTTCAAATCCCTTTCTCGTTTTACCTGCTCTCGAGACGTACATCGTGTTGGGGATAGTCGCAGCGGCGTGCGCAAGTTTCCTCCAATCAGTCTGGGGCTGCTGCTGGGGTGTGGTGCCTGGATAGAATATTGGTATTATTTCAAATGTATAGGCATCTGAAGAAGTTTCTAAAAGTGGTCCCATGTTATTAATTTACCCTATCCAGACTTAGCTTTTTTGGCATTCGCTGTCCCTTGGTGCTCATTCGGCTCCCTCTTCGTTATTTCAAAACAGCTTATTGTACTATCACCAAATTTGCAGGGGGTGATATGCTTGTCAAGTTTTATATTTCTTGAAATTTTCATATCATTATGACGTAATATGACACTATTATGACGTCATTAATTGACTTTTTTGGGCTAAATATTTCACGCACAAAGGTAACATTAAACATATAACGCTATAATCCAATGAAAACGGATTGAAAACGTTAACATGAATGACCCCCCAGTCTGAATAGGGTTAATTCATGTATCAAACTACAAATTTATCGAAATGCCATTATTCTATATTCATATGTAAATTATCTGAAAAAGCTTCTATATGTGGTCCCATGAGAATTCATGTATCAGACAAAAAACTGCAAATATATCTTAATGTTTTGTTTATCAGAAGATATCTGTCTGACGGTATGCCCTGTGATCCAAAATCCTTAGAATAGAGTCAAAATGGCGTGGGCAAGATTTTAGAAGCGTCCATGCTGGAAGTTGAAGCTGAACCTAACAAATTTCCTTATGTCTTTCCCGCTAATTGTCGGGACGTTCTGAGTATATATATAAGTCCCAATCGATTCTGAATTTGAACCACAACAAATCCTTAAAAATCTTGACATCCCTAGAAATTTTTCCGATAAAAACTCGCCCAACACTTTCGGCAAAGATCTGACTGATTTATGCTGCCAATCCGACCTACGAATTCTAAATGGGAGAGTCCTAGGAGATCTAAGCGGCCGATTCACCTGCTACCAGCCCAATGGCTGTAGCACAGTGGACTATGCCCTAGCTAGCAGTAACCTCTTTCACAACATTAATATATTCAAAGTTCACCCATTAACAGAATTTTTGGACCATTGTATGATATCGCTAAATCTTAATTCACTTATTCATGAACCCCTAAACTAAACAAGAAAAACAAAAACAAATACGCGACCTTTTCCAGACAGGTTTGTCTGGGGACCGGACTCGCGCGAAAAGTTCACAAATGCTTTACGCAGCCATGCTATATCGCAGAAGCCGGAAAATTTCATATTGTCTACACACCAAACCCCAAAAGCAGACGTCGAGAAAGAAGTATGCGAATTCCACGAAATTCTTAAGATAGCAGGTAATATGTCATTACAGGTAAAGCATAGCAAGAAACGAAAAACATTAAGAACGAATAAAAAGTGGTTCAACAAAAACTGCTATGAGGCCCGCCAGGAGCTCCGAAATATACAATATTTACTACAACGAAACCCAAAGAACCCTTTTATCAGAGGCAGCTATTTTAGGAAGAAAAAAGAATACAACAAACTAATCCGAAAGCGCAAAAAAGACTATGAAACTGACTGCTTAATGCAACTCCAAAATCTTCAGGAAAGTAATCCAACCGCCTTTTGGAATCTGCTTGAACAACTTAAAAATACAAACCCCAACCCCCAAGAAGAAATTCCGCCTGACTCCTGGGTAAACCATTTCAAAACGTTGCATGAGAAACGTAGGATTGAGAAACAGAATTTTGACACCGAATTTGAGAAGAAAATTATAGACAAACTAAAGATATTAGATGAACGTAACACAAAGCAAGGGCCTATAGATTACCCAATTACAGAATCAGAAATTAGTTGTTCAATAATGGCTCTCAAAAATAAAAAGCGAGCGGCGAAGACATGTTAATTAACGAAATGTTAAAAGCAGGACACTACATACTATTACGACCTCTTGTTCAGTTATTCAATCGCATTTTCTCAAGTGGAATATTCCCACAAATCTGGTCAAACAGCTATATAGTGCCCATATACAAATCAGGAAGAAAAGACGACACTAACAACTATCGCGGTATTTCCATTTCGAGCTGTCTCGGAAAACTGTTTACCTCTGTACTAAACAGAAGAATCTCCTCTTTTCTCGAGGAAAACGAAATATTCAAACCTAATCAAACCGGATTCCGGAAAAACTACAGAACATCAGATAATATATTTGTCCTGAAAACATTGATATCCAAATACACGCAATCAAGAAGACAGCTCTTCGCCTGCTTCGTGGACTTATCTAAAGCATTTGATTCGATTTGGCATGAGGGCCTTCTATTTAAAATTCTATCAAATGGCATTTCCGGCAGATTTTTCGATATAATAAAAAGCTTATACAGTCAGTCCGTAGCAAGTGTTAAAACCAACATAGGATTGATTGAAAAGTTCCCTGTCGAGATAGGAGTTAGGCAGGGTTGCGTTCTAAGCCCTTCGCTGTTTAATCTGTATGTAAGTGACTTGGTAGGTGAACTGAATGCGGGGGATTTTGATGCGCCCCTGTTAAATAAATCCAGTGTATCAAGTCTATTTTATGCAGACGACCTCGTTCTACTATCAACTAGTCAAGATGGCCTTCAACATGCAATAAATACTCTAGGCCGCTACTGCAACAAATGGAAATTATCAGTGAATCTAAATAAGACAAAAATTATTGTATTTAACAAAAAGGGACATATGTTTTCAAATCTCAAATTCCACTTACTCAACAAAGACATAGAAATAGTTTCCTCTTACTACTATTTAGGAGTGGTGTTTACAGCTGGGTGCAATTTCACCACAGCAATGAAAGCACTGCAAAAAAAGGCTTCCAGGGCTCTGTTCAGCATCAAAACAACCCTGGAAGACTGCAATCCTTCAGTATCAGTGTATTGTAAACTATTTGATGCCTGCGTAGTCCCAATATTGACTTACGGGGCAGAGGTATGGGGCAAGAGCAGATTGAATGACAAGTCTCCCATCGAACAACTTCACCTTAAGTTTTGTAAATCAATATTAGGCGTAAGAAAAAATGCAAGTAATCTTGCAACAAGGGCAGAACTAGGAAGGTATCCCCTGTGGATCGAAGTTTACACAAGATTGTATTCATATTACAAACGATTAGTTAATGAAATACCAACAAATAGCCTACAATATGAAGCTTTCCTTGTTCAACAGGACTTGTACAAACGCAAACGTAAAATCCCATGCTGGCTATCCAATGTTAGTAAAATCCTTGAGGAGTCTGGTTTTGCCTACCTTTTGCTGAACAGTGATCACAACACTTCATTCGCTCAGTCTGAAGTAAAACAAAGACTGAAAGACACCTTTCTTCAAAACCTTTACTCAGATCTTAACTCTCCTGGCACGAAGGAAAACCAAGGAATAAGCTAAGAACCTACAGAAAATTTAAGCAATTGTATGAAAGAGAAAAATACCTGGATATACCAAATTTTAGCTATCGCCGAGCCATGACTAAACTAAGGATCAGCGATCATCCATTGGAAATTGAAGCCGGTAGATACAACCGAACTCCTCCTAATGATAGACTATGTATATTTTGCGATAAGAACCACATGTATGTAGAAAACGAAATACACTATGCCCTAGAGTGTTCACTGTACAATGATCTGCGCAATACATTTGTTAATGCTACACATGTAGATCAGAAATATGCACACATAACGAAGGAAGATATGTTCAAATATCTCATGTCATCATCTAACCACGATATACTAGAAAATATCTGTAAGTTCATCTACAAATGTTTTAGGAAGAGAGAAGATGCATGTAAACTATAGTATGTGAAATTGTATAACTTTGCGTTTACTACCTTTTGTACCAAACTAACTGCATTTAGCTCCAACGGGGCATGAATATGCAATAAACTTCATTGTCATTGTCATTATATTTCAGCCATACCATAGGTATGGTGAAATATATTGTATTCGTAATGTTTCTTTCTCCTGTCAAATCTTCAGAACACGGTATCTCCGTTGTTCCTCAACCGAATGACTTGAAATTTGGCACAAGGGTAGAGTGGGCCAATACCCTCGGGCTTTTTTTTTCATTTTTTCCATATCTGTCTCTTAAATGATTTTATTAAGGTTTTTTGGTCATCTTAAGACCAAAACTGTATATTTGGGCCCCCTGTACCCTGGTATTATAACCGAATGAGCTGAAATTTGGCACAGATGTGCCTTGATAAGTCCCCCATATAGATTCAATATCAGTTTTGGTGTACAGTACAACAAAATGCTTATTTTTGCGATTTTGTGACCAATTTTTGACCAAAAAAGGACACTTTTGGCCCCTGTACCCTGGTATTACAACCAAATGAGCTGAAATTTGACAGAGATGTGCCTTGATAATGCCCCCATATAAATTTAAGAACACTTTTGGTGTACAGTACAACAAAATGCTTATTTTTGCGATTTTTTGACCAATTTTTGACCAAAAAAGGACACTTTTGGCTCCTGTACCTTGGTATTGCAACCGAATGAGCTGAAATTTGACACAGATGTGCCTTGATAATCCCTTCATATAAATTCAATAACACTTTTGATGTACAGTCCAACAAAATGCTTATTTTTGCGATTTTTGGCCAATTTTTGACCAAAAAAGGACACTTTTGGCTCCTGTACCCTGGTATTACAATTAAATGACCTGAAATTTGGTATAGATAGGCATTAGATACTTGGTAACAAGATTCAAGTAAAATATTTGACATAAACAACTTTAAAATGATTAATTTTGGCACTTTTATGAGGGGAAATTTGTTTTCTTTTGGCCTCCTGACGTGACCTTCCGTGACCCCGCACAGAGCCACACCTGTGCGCGTCAGCCGGAGAGTTAATTGAATCAAAGACCTAGCCAATCAGCGAAGAGGAGGCCAAAGGCTAATTAATATTCATAAGCGGGGCCTCATGATCCCGTATATAGCAGTGTTCCCGCCAGGGGGAGCAAAGCCCGCCTAAGGCTCTCGCATTTTAGACTATTCAGAAGGCTTTATATTGTATCAGTTCTTAGGGGCATATCTATGATAATCGCAGCAGTCACTTAACTTCTCTTCAGGAGTTTAGCGTAACACTGTTTCAGGTCAAACCGTCAAAGGCAACTAAAAACAAACTTTAACGTTACTGAGTTCAACAGTACTTATAACTTGTTATCCGAAGTTGAAACGCTAGCGATGGTATTTTCGCTGCGCTGTTAGCTCCGTGCGACTGTTGTTGACGGTCTTATAACGGTATATTTTGCACCCCTGTACCCTGGTATGAGTAACATTTGGTATAGATAGGCATAATATAGTTGGTAAAATGATCCAAGTAAAATTTTTGGCATAAAGTACTGTAAAAGGCTTAATTACAGCACTTTTTTTAGGGGAAATTGGTTTTCTTTCGTTCTCCATGCCGTGACCTTTCGGACGTTCACCCCACAGAGCCGACATCTGCACCTGCGTCTAGTCGGCAGGAAGAGTTAATTCAATTAATGGTTCAGCCAATCAGCGAAGAGGAAAGCGAAGGCTAATTAATATTCATAAGCGGGACCACACAATACGTTAACTTGAAGACTCAGGCCGTACAGACTTCTCGCCAGGATTTTTTCAAAGCGTCGGACAGGGGTCCGGGGGCCGCCGAATGTCCCTGGCGGGGTCCAGGGGCAGGGCCACTGTGGGGTGGACCCAAGTGGGCGAAGCCCCCCCGGAAGCTCTTGCATTTTAGGCTATTGAGAAGGCTTCTTTTATCAGTTTTTTTAGGGCCATATCTACGATAATCGTAGCAGTCACTTACTTCTCTTCAGCAGTTTGACTTTAAAATATTTCGGGTCAAAGCTTCAAAGACAACTAAAACCTCATAAACAACAAACTTTACTTAGCTCAACAGTATACAAAAATATTGTACGGGTTGCCATCCTTAGTTGAAGCGCTTATTTATAGCGCTAGTATCTTCGCTGCGCCGTTAGCCGCCGTGCGACTTTTGTTGACGGTCTGATATCCCTACGTCGCCGCCTCGCTGATATTCCCACGGACATGTTTCAAAAAAAATACCCAGCAAAAAACGCTGTTCTGCGTCAAATTCTATTCTATAAAACTCAGTGTTACAGTCTAAATATTTTGTAGAAGCACCGCTGTAGGAAAGAAGGTCCAAGCAATGTAAAACATCACGTAGCATGAAGTTCGCTGTCAACTGGCACACGTGCACAGCACATGACTGTTTGAAACTCTAAGTCTAATCAACAGCCGTGTTTGATTGATAGCCGGCGGTCCTATGATGAAGTCGGCGAAAGGTGCGTTAGTTAGAAAATCTGCGTTTAGTTTTGATACGTAATTATAAGTTAGACAGTGGCGAGAATGATTATTTTCTCATCAATATTTCTCTTCAGAATTATTTGAACTTAATTGTACATCTAAACAATTGGCTTACCTGTGCAATGTTTATATGATTAATGATCAGTGTACTGAAATCATGTGTAACGTATGGCTCCTAGTCAATAGATCAGCATTTTCTCTATAGTGGCCACATTTCCTAGTGCTGTTGTTGTTTGGCATAAACTTTGAACATTTAAATTGTAAGTAACTTCAAACTGCCAGAGTTTCAGCCCAATAAAACACTCTCAGCGCCAGGGTATGAACAGACTGACCAGACAGACGAAAATAAATCCTCGAACAAGGTTCAATCGTATCTTCCGGGTCTGGCAGGAAGTTGTTAAACTAAAATAAGAATAGGCTCGATGGTTGATTGCATACAAAGTAAAACAGTTTAACAGTTTTACAGCTTGAAGAAAACAAACGCTCCTACAGTACCTGCACCTGCTTGATAATTATTAAATTGTATGCCCTACTTGAATAAAAAAAGTTCATTGCAATAATAAATGTACCCACATCACAAGGAGCTTATACTTTTTTAAACTTACACCTAGTTATCGTACTGAAAATTGTTAATGACATTACATGAAGTCATTCAACAATTTTCAGTCATGATGAAAATTTTCTGAATGGAAGGTGTGATTATTGTCATTTTCTGAAAAATAGAAGCAAGCTCTGTTTTTACCTGTAGTCAATTCACAATACCAGTCCACTTTGGGGGATAATGTACTGTTAAGAGGATGTTCCATTTTTGCGCAGGGGTGATTTGGAACAGTCCAATGTTGCGTGGGAAGGGGTATGGCTGAAATATGCTGTATTTGCTCTTAAGCAAATGTCGGCCTTTCTAGTTATATATCTTTTTTAAAAATCTTAATCGCGAGAATTTGAAGCATGACTCTGTCGGCCATGCCGTCCATAATGCAGAATGTACCAACAAGCAAGCAACTAAACTGTACTGGTGTTTGTAGTGTGGCGACATTACAGAGGGGAATTATTGGTCAAATCAGCATAAAACTAGCTAACAAACAATCAATCAAAGATGATCTTTGACTCATAACTGTTGGTTTTATAATCTTTCAAAGACTGTAGTAAGTTTTTTATGACGGAGGGACGGGTCCTGGAGATAGCACTGAACCATTACACGAGTCTTTGTAAAGAATGTTTGCTTACCGTGGGAAATCACTCTTTAAAATTAATACATGATCATTCAAGCATAAAGAAACACTTAAGAAGTCAAAATGGCATGGGCAAATTGCTCTCTTTTTTTAAAAAGAGAAGAACAAGGCAAAGAACAACAGAAACTTGCTACCTCCAGTGTTTGCTTGGAACTGCTGTCTCCCTTCCGACATGATGGCGATTTTCAGATCAGGTTGAGTCTGGACAGCAAAAACACGTCCTGCACCGAGCAAGACGCTCGTCCATTTAAGCCTGTCACAAGACCCGAATCAATATGTGTCTGATCAACAAAAATTACAGACTAAAGATGAAAGTTTACCGTCTTCAATCGACACACTTTGAACAGTCCAGACATATCATATAAAAATTTAATAACCCCGCTTGCCCATTTAAGCCTGTCACGAGAACCAAAACAATTCGTATCTTTTTTCAACCGAAGATTAAAGATTACTACAAAAGACTAAAGTTTGCAGTTTTTTTAATGTCTTGAATCGTCACACTTTGAACAGTCGAGACATATCATGTAAAAATGTAATAACCCCCCTGGTCAATTTAAGCCTGTCACGAGAACCGAAGCAATTCGTATCTTTGATCAACCAAAGATTAAAGTTTCCTACAAAAGATTAAAGTTTGCAGTCTTCAATCCTCACTCTTTTCACTGCCGAAACGTAAAGAATGAAAGCTCAAAATATTGGCTTGGCTAAAACGCTACACTTTATTTGAACAATGGAGACATATTCAGCAACAGCTTAAAATCATTTCATATTGAAATATACTTAAAAAGAACGTTGTCTATTTCCTTACACAGTAGCTGTAGGGTTTACTGCGTAGATTTATGCTCGAAGATGCAAGGAGAAAAACAACTTTTGTTTAATAAACAAAAAAAAACTTTTTCATCGTTAATTGTGTGACAAGGGCATTGGAGAAAGTTGCACATCGTGGTACAAGTGATGTGATCAGTGACAGTTCCAAAGCAAAGTTTAGCAATTGGAAAGGATGAAAGAAAATATTTATTTATCACACACACAAACACACAGACACACGCACACACACACACACACACAAACACACACACAAACACACACATACATACACACAAACGCACACAAAAACACACATGTACACATTTCATTTAAAGGCATACTACGGGATTTTTGAACAAAACAAAAAGTAGCTTTTCCCACTTTTTCTTTACATTGTTAGCTCAATCAACCCTATAGCATTGCATACCAATATTCATGGAGAGATGCTGCGACATCAATGCACCACATTATGATGTATAAAAATTGTGATCTTCCAAGAAACAGATGGGCACAGGCTGGTTACTGCCTCTGTGTGTTGTTGTTTCTTGCTTATCAGCCTGGCTTCCCAGTGGGGGGCCAGTTGACAGTTCCTCTGAGTACAGTAGACTAGCTTTCTGTACAAGGTTTCTTACAGTTTTGAAGGGAATATGACCTTAGCTTGTTGATATCCTACAAAATAGACTAATAAGTTCATGATTATATGCTTTTTAGAATGATTAGATGTAGGTGTTTCCAAAGAAGATCTCCATTGTGTTCTTTATCTGCAGTCTGCCATGCATGTGCTAACTGATTACCCCACCCCGGGGGACCTACCGGTGGCAAGCAAGACCTGGAGGGTCTAACTTGGGGGGACACAAGGTTACAGGGTGCCTAGAGCGGAATGTTTGTAGGCTAATCCTTTACGTTGCAAACGTGAAATATTATAAATAATGACACAAAAGTGTCAAAAAGTGACAAAAAGTAGTAGTAAATCTGATATTTCTTAATTCTAGAATATTTCAAATTTGAGCGCAAAAAACTGCGTAGTATGCCTTTAACAGTTTCAGAGTAAATCAATGATGCACACTTGCCCTCATAGTGATATCCTATTGTTCTGTCGTTTGCTTGTAGGCATTTCGTTGATTAGTCTCACATTTGAAATATCGGAACACACTTCTGATGTATCTTCAGCAGTTCTGATAGATTGGAGAGCGAATCTTCCAGAGATTGTACCACAGACTTGCGTTTATGGTTTGCATTTTCACACAAATTTGTGTATTTTTGTTCAAGTTTAGTTACTAACGCATTATGGCAAAGATTAAAAGTATCATGAGATGACTTAAAGCGCAAATTGACTGTCATTGTACTTCTGTTGTACATGTAAAAATAAAAGAAAGTGTATTACAGACATGCAATGCTTTCTTTTTCAAAAAATGCCTCTGTCATATTCTTCTATTTTTTTCGAATTGTTCTATTTGCAACTCTACTCTTTGATTTTCTATTATCGCCGGCAGCTGTGTTGGCATCTGTCTTATGAAGTTTTTTTATTCAATTGACTGTTGCAGGCATTTAAAAGGTTGCACAGAATAAAAAGGAAGCAGACTTGTCTTAGCTCAATGCCAAGTATGAGGAGTTAAGGGTGATGCAGTAAGACCGAAGGCTAAATAGAATTAGAACCAGATACGTATACTGTCCGTGTCAACTGTTTATGATTTGCAAAGGGTAGTGTTACTTTCTTTTTAGCATATTCAACACTGAACCATGAATAAACAATCGGGGAACATTCCGGATTCCAAACTTGGCACAAAGAGATGGGAATATCAAATTTGGTATATCATATTTCCTTTATTTCTGCATAAATTTCAATGTTTTATACATCAATAGTAAGCTTCTGTGATTCCCTTTCCTATGGTATCAAACTTATCATGATTGTGAACTCATGATACGAGCACTGTTACTTATTCAATACCACTGAGGTTTTGAGCGTTCCATAATCAGTGCCCATATTGTGCTGACTCACATTCACACACAGGCAGACAAACCTGTCCTTGGTGCTGACTCACATTCACACTGCTGAAAAACGTCCTCAAACACAGTACCTCCATTTAATGTCCTGTCCGATGTACGTTCCTAACCCAAGCTATCAGGTACTTATTTTCACCCAAGTAGAATGAGGACATTGGTGTAAACATCGGTGTAAAAAATAGTCCATTCTAGGCTATCTTCTTTCGGGAATATTGTCTACATACATACAAAGCAAACATTTTACAGACACCAACTTAGTGCAAAATGGATATATTTTACCAGCCATCATTTTTTACTGTTAGGTTTGTTAGGGCCAAACAAATTACCATAGCGCAAAGTTATCTCCAAAACAATTCTCCTTGTCTATCAAATTGATCTTGATTGTAGGTACGCAGACGTAAAGAAAAACAAATTATTAAAACCTCATCTTTTTAAAGAAGGCTATTGTAGCATTTCATTAATCATGAAAATCAGTCCCTGATTTGCATCAATTATATCTATATACAGTGTCACATAATAGGTACACATTCTTTTGATAAAACTAGTTTCAACGAAAATATATCATGTCTAAGGAAAAGAGACAAAAACTGCAGTACCAAGGTCACACACCAGGAGGACCAAACTGACCTTGATCATCTACTAATCTATATACAAAATCTAGAGGTTTGACGTTATGCAAAATCAGAAAATACACAAACACACAGCACACTAAAAACAATAACTTTCCTTTTTCATGGAGGCGAATATCACCAAGCCATAGGAGGCTCTACAAAATCTTGCTTATTTCTGCTGCTCTGTTGCCTGTTGGTCATTGGAAGCTGGGTGTGGTCAACTGCGTCCACTTTGTTTTGTTTCTTTTGCTGACCGCTGTGCTTGATATACCAGCAGATCAATGTCACCACGATGGCGATGAGAGTAACAGCACAGCCGGCACAAACCAGTGTCAGGTACAGCGGCTCGTGGTACCATGGAGTTGTCGGTCCGTCTTTGACTGTGAAGATATGAGTTGGTGGGAATTGGTGATATTAATGTATTATTAAACATAACGCTAATTCACCTTTATCCGTGGGGTAACCTATATCCGTTGTTACATCAAACTGCAACATTTTCAAATATTGGGGTCTGTTGTTGCATCGAACTGAAATGTTTTAGTTCAAATGTACCGTCCATCGACTTGGTATCCTCAAATGGCTCCTGTGTTTAAAAACAACGGATATAGGTGAACTTTCGTTACTATTAGAGTTGCTTAGGTTACTGCCAGAAAAGAAAAGCGGAAAAGAGATGAAATGATACAACATTTGAGCGACATGTATGTTAACATACGTGATGTCTGTATACTCAAATTCGTAAACCAAACCCCATAAATGTATATATCTTTCGCAATGTAACCCTTTATATTGTTGACTGTGTATTGTCCAGTTACAAGGGCTAGCCCTTGATATTAGCTTCCGGGTGGATAGGCAGACTTAAGTTTCTCTATATCCAAATAAAACTAATAAAATTAAAGCACTGAACTTCAGATTGAATTCTTTGTACCAACCAAGTATTCGTCCAACTTAAGTTTAGGTGACCTTCTGTCACCCTCCTAAGGGCAATCCTAACTAGCGTACGTTGCATTGCAGTTCTGGGTGCCGCAGTTTTGAAAGAAATTTGATTAATCATCACACACGCACATAGTACATGATAGACTTACCGACTTCTGAAACTGTCAAAGACGATGGCACGATTGTGACTTGCGCTGAACCAAAGGTGTTGTCACTTATATTCCCGTAGAACGCCTCTGTGACCATACTGACGGAGGCGGGACCCTGGGATAGGTAGATGTCAAACCGGACGATGACGCTTCCTTCCCGGAAGGACGTGATCTTAACTCCCTTGCACCGTCCACTGAGGCTACTGGCCTCAAAATGTTCACTCAGCTGAAGAGAAAGACAAGATATTTGATATGCCTTGATGCCACATAACGCTGGTAACATATATCTGTTATTTAGAAGCACATGGTATCTAGCGATATTAATTGGACAGATGTGAGATGGTAGTTTAAAGCTGTAATATTTCGAAAATGTTGTAGTTTGATATATTAACGGAAATAGGTTACAAGAATATTTGAACATATCGCTGTTTGATATGATAGCGGTGATAGGTAAACAACGACAAAGGTGAACAGAGAACTCAGAATATGTGCATTTTAACTGAGTGTACAGTAAGCATGTGATTCTAGTAAGCAGAATTAAACTTTAATTCGAATACAAGAAACTGGGCTTACCCACATTTTAGACTGATCGAGTCCAGTGAACTTTACCATAAACTAATAGAATATCAAATGTATTTTCTGCTTTAGAGCAGAGTAGAAGACCTACTGTTACTCAAATTTGGTTGATATTCCAATCCATTAAAGGGAGCGCTAAGGGAAAACACTCTTACTGCATTCTCAACAACCGAGGCCGTCCTCCGAAATTCCTCAGATTCTGGATCATCCAACTTTGCTGTGAAGCGCTGCTGCACGCCACCGATTTCCACAATGGTCAGTTCAGCTTCATATGTGAGTGATTCTGATAGATATATGACAAACATGATAGAACCAAATGTTGTAAGCTACTTATTACATACATCTGCTGTAGGGCAAAATGAGCCCGCAGTAACAAGGAAACGTTTACTTCTGCATCATTGACGTGGTAGTTATTGCAATAAACTTTCGATTGTTATTGTAGTGTTTGAACACTTACATATATGTGCCCTGTAAAAGTGTCAAAGCGAATTAATTACCACTGATTTCTGAATTGAAAGATGCGTCGTCATCTTTTATATATCTATTTGATTGATATGAAATATGTGAGGTAGATAGCATGGAACAACATTTTTACCTCTGCATGTGTCCTTAGTTCCGACGATCGCAAAGTAGTACCCTTCAGCACATTGGCAAATGTAGGTTCCTCCACTCTCCGTACATTCCTGGTGTTCAAGCGTACATGGAGTTGACCTACAGTCATCGCCGATTGCTTTGAAAAAAAAAAATGTATCAAAACTCCCTGAATATCTAAATATTCTGGAAAACACGACTATGCAGTTGCAACAAACATGATAGTTCTTGGTCGAATGTATGCCATAAATAGAATAAGACGTAAAATGTAAAATTTCAAAACAATATTTATAATTCTTCCACATACCAGTAGACCGCTTTATTGGGGGGTCCGTCGGTGGAAGATCTGAAAAAGAACAAGATCTAGTATTGCGCCTAACATCAAGGCATCAAAGCAATTAAAGCATGTTTTTAAGATATGGGATCGCCGCTAAAACTAGAAGAGCTAAATGCATTTAATACATGTTCCATTTTTGATAATGCTTTTTGTAAATTGTCTTGTATGGTTTGAAAAAATACATTTGAAAATACAAGTGAACAGAAGGAAAGCGTACACTTACAGCATTCGTCTGTTTCGGGCATGTACCCAGGCGGACAGATACAGTAGTAACTTCCCTCAGTGTTGATGCAGACATACGGGCACACGTCGTTGTCTAGGAGACACTCATCTACGTCTGGGTCGAAAAAAATGAATTATGATTGACTCTGAGGCAAAATTTATCGCATCCAAAGTATATGTATGGTGCTAGTATTGGATATATTTAATGGGGACTGGCAGCTGTTGGTGAATATTGCATCTTTTAGAAACTTGAAAGTTATGTAGCGTTGAGAAACACCAAATACGTGTAGGCAATGTACTGATATGGTCGCGTGACAGGTGACGAATTGGTGGCCTAACCTTGACATGATGTCCCGCCGGCGCCGACCACGTACCCGTCCATACAGGAACAATTGTAGCTGCCGGGGGTGTTGGTGCACTCATGACAGCCGTGGTTCGTCAGCCTACATTCGTCTATGTCTGAAAACCATTGTTGCGTTTCAGTTCAGTTCAGTTCATCCCCATCAAATAAATAAATTAAAAAAATCCCCATCAAGTATTGTTACGTTATAGAAATTATTCAAAATCATGATAAAAAACACTTTATAAAACACGGTTATCACCGATGGCAGGAAAGACGTAGGCATACCTTCCTCACAGTGTTTCCCAACCCAACCGCGGGCACACGAACATCTGTACTGGTTGACTCCGTCCTGACATTGGCCTCCATTCCGACAGGGGGAGCTGGCGCACTCGTTCACGTCTGCGATAGAGTTATACATCAGTTGCGATATTATAAGTATCTGCCGAGAAGGTTATGTTTTCGGTACCATTTGATTGTGTGCGTGTGTCTGCGTGTACCTGTCTGTGTGTGTACGTGTTTGAGTGCTTGTAAATGAGATAACTCGAAAGTTTTGCATGGACTCGTAAGTTCGACTATGGACCTTCTAGTAACTTCCTATGGTACCACAGCAAGACTTTGAATTCCCATATGTCGTGTTCTATAATCATTATTTTTCAAGGTGAAATCGCTATTGAGCTCATAAAGAGCTATCTGGAAGGTTTTAGCCCCCAAACAACACCAGGGGTATTTTGCTGGAACTTTACAAGGGAATAACACTACAGAGGTGTTATCGGATCATCAAAATGTTAGGCATTAAGGTACCTGAAGTGATGATTGACATATAATGCTAATGATACTAAATATACCAATCAGAATCAACTTTTCATGATAAATGAGTTCACAGCGCATTCGACGATAGGACATGAGACACATTACTAGGTTAGGTAAAAAGAAAGCACCATCAATGGATATCAATATCAATCATGCGCAAATAAAGACCTCATTATCATAGTTAATTGACATTCTCGATATGTGCATAATTAAGAAGAAAACTAAAGGAAAGGCAAATACCGACGCCACTTAACAACAACATAAACACATAAAATGAATACCGTCACATGTCTTTCCGTCTGTGTTAAGTCCGTATCCTGCAGGACATCCACACATGTAGGACCCATTCATATTGGTACAGTAGTGGGAACAGTCATCCAGCTCTAAAGCACACTCATCCACATCTGTTCAAAAATTGGGAAAATACGGGATATTGAATCTTACATCAAATTGAAAAATTCCAATGATAAATATTTTGGCATTTGAAAACTGAACAGGAAAATATTATAATTGCATCCTTTAAATAGTACAGAAAAAATCGTATAGACAAGAGCATCCTGTCAATAGCCTCGAACTTAAAATTTTGATTGGGAAAAGTCTTACCTATGCAGTCATCGCCAATCAACACGAACCCATCTGAACAGGTGCATTCGTATGTTCCGGGAAGGTTGTTACAGATGTACGGACAGTCATGAATACCAGACGTACATTCATTCATATCTGTTCAATACAAGATATAGAACAAAATATTAATAATTCACATTCATCAGTAGCAGAAAATTCAATGTAAAATACAGCAAGTATATTCTTTCCTATAATGCTGAGTCAGTAAAATCTTACGATTTCTTTTATTCTAGTTCATACTATATTATAGTCGACCATAGGGAAGTCGATGTACTTTGTGTTTGGTCAATAAAAAGATAACACTTAAACACGCATCTTTTACACGGTACATTATATATATGGCTAGAACTGTTGTATGCTTTTTGCATTGCGTCACATGCTACATAAGAATGTACTCGAAAGGCGTCACCTTCGCAGTCGTATCCATTCCCTACGTATCCCGTAGGACACCGTCCGCACGAGTAGCCCCCGTCCTCCAAGTTGATGCATGAAACCTCGGGAAAACACGGGTCTAGTGCGCACTTGTTGTCAGCACTCACGTCACACCGGGTACCGATGTATCCTTCCGCGCAGGTGCAATTGTAGCCATTCACGAGGTCAATACAGGTTCCGTTCACACACGGGCTGGACTGACATTCGTCCACCTCAGTTTCACACACGGCCCCGGTGTACCCAGGACACACGCATGCGTAGAAGCCCTGTCCGCGGGGCATGTCGGGATCGGGCACACAGGATCCTCCGTTCTCACACGGGCACGACATCGTGGTGAGGTGGAACGTCTGTTCGGACGTCGCGCCACACTCGTCTTCAACTGTGACGTTGATGGAAAAAGAGCTGACCCCATCTGCTGTCCAGTGCAAATGTCCGTTTGACTGTACGCTAACGCCAAGGTCATCTGACGATGTCATTCGGAAGGTCAAAGGTCTTCCCTCTGGGTCCTCTGCGGTCAAGGTCACCGTCAGATTCTCACCGACAAGTTTTTGAATAGTGGAGGGTGTCGTAAGCCTTGGGGCGACGTTAACTATGTAATAAGATAGATGTGGTAAATGCTTGGTGTATTTTGATATTAAGATGTACATTGTTGAAAATATAAAAGGATACTCTATCTAGGGCTGTCTAGGTGACCCCTACATGTGTCTGTATTGACCCTGACTTTTCGCTGTATATCGCTATGGATACCACTGTAGACAATATATACGATACAATTTTAGATTACTTATAACATAATATGGTAGTCTTTATGTACTTAAATGTCGTTATTGATTTTCATCCTGTCCATGTCAAAAATCCACTTGAAATTGCCTTTATATCTGTCTGTCCCTAGTTGGGATAGTTGTGCGTGCTGATGAACAGCCAAACCAATAACTAAAATAAAAAAGGCAAAATGATCTACACGAATTCAACGCCACTTGCATATTTGTTCCTCAAGCTTGACCAAAACACCACTTTGTATGTAACTAAGACTTATGTTAGCCCTTTTTGTTATGTTAATTAGATTGTTACACTATATCAAAGACTTGTATAAGCCCTTGTTGTTATGTTGATTAGGATGTTAAGTCTTATTCTATACACCTATTTTGTACTTTGTGTAATAGCCGTTGCCATACATTGTATAATGTACAATTGTCGTACAATAAATTTGTTCTTCTTCTTCTGTATTTGGTCTTTTTGTGCAACACTGAAAAGAAAAAAACACATACAGACGCTTCTAAGAATACTTGTGTATCCAAATATATTGACTGGTACCTTGTCGATGTGACCACGTTGAATTGGAAAGCGCAGGCAAACACTGCTGACACCAGTCGTTTGGATTTGCCTCACCATCCCTGAAACAGTGTCCCCGAATGATGCAGGTGTTGGGCTGTTGGATAGAAAAGGCATAAGCACGGCATGATTAGTCTTGATTTGGTTTAAGCTACTCATACACAATGTCATTCCCCTAGACTCGCCCCTGAGGCGTTGCCAAAAACATTAAGATAATTTATAATCCACACAACTGATTTGATTACGTATAGTATACAATCAGATATGTTCAACTATTCTTGACAATCAGTTTCTACTTGTCAACTTCCTGATATAGATGCAATATAGCCATTGTTAAGTAAATTTAGAAACACATTAACAATAAGTACATGCAGAAGTATTGTATGATTGTTTCCATCGAACCGTAATAACAGAATGATAATAATAACAATAAGAAGAAGAAGATACAAGCAATACAGTATGTTTTCCCTACTGGAAATGTAATTATATATACAGTGAATTAGAACGTACCCGCCACGTACAGTCCCCTCCCTGAGTACACTCCTGACAGACGGAGTCGTACACGGTGAAGAACAACTCCTCACTGAACCGTTCTCCATCGTTACTAACGGACACCAGCATCCCATGAGCCACCGCGCCTTCTTTAGTGTCAGGTGTCCCGTCCCGTACAGGAGACCTGGGGAGGGCGCACGACACCTCCCCAAAACTGCGGAACGTCGCCTCGGACCGGCCGCTGGTGTTGGCTTGAGTCTTTACTCCATCCTGTATCTAATGAACCAAGAATATGGAAGAGCCATCATAATTCTTATGGTGCACTTATTACAATGAAAGTGTAAGGACGGTGAATTTTGCCATGTGATGTAATTAGATTGAGTATTGACTATGTTATGAAATGAGGGGTTTGCATATATTAGCTAGACAGGTAAGCTCTGGTTGGCTGGCGAGAGCAGTAAACTTTCTTGCTAATTCGTGAATGCGTTTATCTCTACAACATTATTGGACACATGTATCATTTGTACATGTTAGTCTTGAAGCTTGTAGACTGTATAGACTGTATTGCAACACTTAGTCCCTATAATCCATGTGCTGTAACTAGACCAAGTATATTTGTAATTGTACACGTTGTACCAATAAACCTGTTGATGTAGATATATGTAGTGATATCTGTTATATAAATACACGACTTATAGACAGTAATTATATCAGACTGTTTCGTCCTCTGGGTTTTCTGTTCCGTCCTCAATGAAAAGCTAATATAGACGCCAGGACACAAACATCTATCCATTACACAAGCAAACGAAGTGTAAACGATGATGCTTTGGAAATTTTAGTGTGCTACACAGAATAACGGTTATGAAAAAAAAAGATATAGAAATCAAACGAACCTGAACTTGAGTAACTCTACAGGTCAGGTTCTCCGAGTTCACCACGGGTTCGGCGAAGAAAGACGTCTTCATACAGGGCCGACTCCTGACGTCACACAGCCCGTCCGAGGGGAGTTCCAGCGCGACTGGAGGCCTGCCGATCTGTATGGAGCAGTCTGCAGACGTGTAACCATGGTTACACTCACACGTGCTGTTCACACACCGGCCTTGGTTACTACACTGGCGCGGACACAGGTTCTCCGTGATGAAGGCTGGAGGCACCGCTGTGCCGTTCTCGTTGGTCTCGTACAGACTGACATTGTTGTAGGCCTTTTCGGCACATTCTGCCTGAATCTGTTGCACAATGATGTCAATATACTGGAAATCTTCCGTTACCTGGAAAAAGTTTACATCCATCAGTATGTGGTCAGGTCCATACTACCTTACTAATACTTCGGTCAGATTTGAACCGATGCTCGTAGGGGGTATAGCCCCAGCCGCAAAGGAGACCAGTGGTCCGCCTGAAGTACCTCAAAGTGGTTTCAAGATTAGCTTACGACGGTTATTTCTTACTGCGTCGCGGGTTGGTGGAAACTCCGGTTTAAACCCAGGGCCCGGTCATGCCAAAAATAGCCCGGTAATCGCAGGGTGTTGCACGAAACCACATAGAGGTCAGGACCTAAGGTGACAAAACCAGCATGTGAACTACAGGGCAGAGCCCCTTCTTCCAATTGTGACCAAAGAATAACTTTTATATATTACCATCCAATAAATCACTTTGGCAGGGAGGCATTAGGAAAATATTAGGGTTAGACTCACTTTTACATCCGCCATGCAGAAGTCCACTCCAGAGAAGATGTCCACACCGTACACATCCCGACAGTCTTCAGCGATGGTCAAGTTCAAGATTCCCCCTTGACACTTCTCCATGGCTTCCTCCTCTGTTATTCCTCTGTTGGGGGTAGGCCACATACTGTTGACAACCGGTTCCGAGTTTAAGGCGTAGTCGAACTCGTATTGCGTCGTGTCGACGTCGTCGTTGTACAAATCCGGGTCGTCTTCGATGCTATCTAGATCCCTCTTCCTTCTCCTTGCGCAGTTCCGGATTTTTACCTCTTGGTATGGTTGAATGGTGTTGAAAACGGCGTTCAGGGGGTTAGATTTGCGAGTTTTAGTCGGGCTACACTCTACTCTGTTCCCCTCCCCACACGTGCAGAACTCGGACTCAGACACGGGGCTGCTGACCTCGTCTATACACTCCACGTCGAACAGACTCTGTCCGGGCTGAATTCTGTAAATACAATAACGGACATGGAAATTGGAAATCACCAATCCACAAATAAAGGATGTTCTTGTTTACAAAGAGCAGTTTCAACTGCTTAAAAGCCACTTACCACAAAACACACGAAGCTTACTGCTTCAATCCGGATAGTGTATATACCCGTTCAATTACGGTGTACTCTTTAAAGGAGGATTTGAGAGTAAAGGGAATTCTTATGGTTCTGAAGACAATATTTCCTGAATTTAAAAGGATGCTGTACCAGCAACTTTACAATGACTTTGAAGCGATGGCATTATACAGCATCAATATTCTGCATTTTAAATTATCCATTTTGTTTTAAGTCTATGATGAAATTTTGAAAAGTTACAGTTGTATTTATTCACAAGTGGTACTTCAGTACGTACTCACCGCCAAGTATAGGAGAAGTCTCTGTGCCAGTCCGGCCAGATGTGGTGAGTAGAAATGGTACCGTCCGGCATCATGGCATCGTTGGCAGGGTCACCATCGAAGGTCCCACAGAGCCCTTCGGTGAACCCCTTATCTATCCCCGGCGCGTGGACACGCAGGGTGACGAAACCAGAACCTATGACTTCCAAGAACGCACCAGAAGGCATCGTAACCTGCAAAGGTATCAACGATTTCTTTGATTGATGTTTTAGAACTATCTTGTACACAGAAATCTTGCAGTCACCTGCGCTGCAGCCGACCGATGATGATGTACACATTGGAGGATCCATAAGCCTTTCGAGGTATTCACAATCTAATATACGGTCCATGCCTGTCTTTACTTACCCTGATGTACCGCCCATTCCTGTCCTGGCTGACTACAACGCCCGGAGATAGAGGCCCTCCTGTAGCTGTTTTGTACTGAATCATTGGTGAAGTCCTGTGGCAGTAGTCGACGATCACGACGTCGTTCCCCTCGCGGATAGCCGCTCCACAGTTACAGGAAATGTCGAAATCCCAACGGCAGCGTCTGTGTCGTGAATGGACCTAGATATTGCAGAGAGGATATCGAACGTATTATACGCATGTATCATTGTGAAAAGAAACTAAATAAACATGCTAATGATAGGGTCACATTTCCAAACCGGTGCCCGCGGCTTACCGGGGTGTTTGCGGAAACGAAAACAAAAGTGTGTATAAAGGGTGTTCAGCGGAGGGCAACGAAATTCATCCTCAGGCCCGTCATGTAGTTTCAGGGCACACATGTTAGTCCCTCAGAGAGTAAAATCATCTTCATTTGCCTCCTCATTTACACCACGACGTATCACAATTTGGAACGAACTTGATGTTGAAACCAGATGGCTACAGCGACAAGCCCGTCCAAACAAATAGATAAATAAAAGACCTTGCACAAATTATGCTGGTGGCAAAAAGCTGCCTGACCGGATTTCGGTTTGAAAATGTGATCATGGCTTAAGGAGGGCATGGTACTCAGCAATACAGCTAAGTTTCAAACGTCTATGTAGGGCAGGGGCAAGTGGTTTACTACAAGCTTCCCAGTTTGGCCACCAATGACTTCCTTAACCTATGCCACTAATAACTATCATAATATGGAAGATTGAACAATGTAGTTAGAAGTGCCAATGGCAGAAATATAAATTTTGTTGGCTTGTCTAAATGCGAAACGGCAACATCCTTATTCCCACTTACCTCGAACTTTCGGCCAGGTTTTGTACTTCTGTAGAGAACGAATTCCCCAGGAAGTATCACGTGAATTTGTTTGAGCCAGTTCCTGAAAAAAAAGAGAACAGTTTTAAGTTTTGCTGTCGTTTTTGCTTAGTAAGAGCTCATCACTATTTTGACTCGGAAAATCGGTATTGCATACAATGGTATTACAAAATTGTGACGTAAAAGGTGAAAAGAGACAATACTTTTAGATCATCCGTACACATTTGGGATTTCCCCGGCGCCATGTCTTAATAGTTTTTTTTTTTAAATATCATTTAAACGTTTATTTTAAATTCAGTTACACAACATATTTGTTACCCTAATACATACAACTCTAGTAATGTGTTCCACGTATTTATAAGTTTTATGATAATTTTTTTTCTTTTAGGGGTTCATATTTCAACTTAAAAAAACTGCTCGTTATCTCTACCTAGTTGTCCTAATTTTCACCAGATTTATAGCCAAACGTGTTCCGAAATATGCTTATAGTTTGTGGCAGATACAGCCCCAGCGAGCCTGGAAGAAAGAAATAATATAGAATTGCACGTACCCTGTAAGCTCGTCGAAGGTAATGCCGTGGGGGTCACCGGAGTACGTGCAAGTAGCCTCGATGGAATCAATTGTTCGAACCTGACCATGATGAATGTGTATATTTCATTGTGAGTATCATCTGTACTTTGAGATGACTATGAATATACATTTAGATCTTTTCATGTGAAGCAGTGACATGATTTATGAGCGACCAGTGGGTCAATTTGAGTGAATACATCATTTCAGAACTTTTGAAAGACGTACCTGAATGTTGAACTCTGGTGTGTAGCCATGGAAGATGTGAGGAATGTTGAACGTGACCGGGGAGTGGGTGATCTTCCCAAAGTTGATGAGCATATGCTTGTCTCCGTCCCACTGGCCATCTTTTACGGCAACCAAGATGGCCTCTCCTTTCAACCTGTGTTCTGTGTCTGACCACCTGTCCGCGTAAAACCTCACGTGACAACGCTGAGACATGCAGACGTCGTCGTCGTTTGCGTCGAATGCCAAGGGAACGTCTACGTAACACTGCCCCGCCCTTTGCGCCCCACCTCTACAGACGAACGGGACGGTACTGTTGAGCTCCAGCTTGTAGTACTCAGCCGACTCCTCGATCACGACAACGTCTTCTGCCTGATGAGCGGACATGAAAAAAAAGTGCATGTTCTGTGCGTACTTGCCTTTGCTGTCATTATGAATTTCTTATGACTTTAGGAAGGAAGGAAATGTTTTTTAAAAGTTGCATATAGGAAATGGTGTTACCTCAATTCCTGCCCAGTAGGAGTTGCTTTGACGCCACTCACTTTTCACTTCGGGAGTTTCTTCCCAGTACGACCTCACTTGACAGGAAACCTTAGGGGGAGACGCAGAACTCCAGTTAGAATCTCTGAGTAAATGTTTGATAGACAATAAAACGTCAGCAGGTAATATTAACTAGTTGTGCAAGAAAACTCCAATATGAAGTAATCAAAGTGAAATATGATTTTCTTTTTAGTTTTCTTTTGAACAGAGACAAAGACAATGTGGCACTGCATTAAAGTTGGTAACTTTATTTAACAGTGCCACATACAAAGAATGATACACTTGATACATGCGACATATATAAGTAAATGTTAGGCTCATAGTCATTTCTTTGGCCGTAGGGTTTTCATTGACGTACTAATTATAATTGGAATCCGACGACGACCATGTTGGCGGGTAATTGGATGAAGCAATAGTACCTTCGTGTATTTAACAGACGTACGCTGTAATCAAACATGGCGAGAATGATGTGAAATAAAATAAAAACTGTTTTAGAAGGCAGGGCCCATCCCTCTCTTCCCAACATATTTTACTTCCCCAACCCAAATCAATTTTACGTGATGACAAGGAACGCCGTGTTAAGTACCTTTCCTAAGGGCACAACATCGTCAGGCTAATCGAACCCAGCATCTCAGAGGTTTGGGCCAAATACTCTAACCGTTACGCCAACATAGCGCAACATTATGTTGATAATGTGATGACCAACTTACAGCTTTTCCCATCTTCGACGGCCACGTGACAGGCAAATGAGGGTACAGCTGGTTCAGACCCAGGTGACTGGCGTCCATCTTTGCGCGCCTTTTCCCGGCCGTCAGGGTCACGTTGGGCACGTCCGGAAAGTACTCATTATCGAACAGGAACATAACGTCAAACTGGGCAGTGACGTCATCAGGGTCATACTCAACCTCACACGTGAACGTCACGTGATTGTTGATTAAGTCATACTCAGGAGGATGGAGGATAGGGTTGTTTGAGAACAACGGGATGATATCTGCGTGCAAAAGGAATAAAATAGTGTTATGAAAAATTGATAAGCTGTGATGTTTATTTATTTATTCATTTATTAATCTCAAGACAAGTGGGTAGCCCCGTCAACTTATTGGGAGTTGATTTCCAAGGGGACCCTCCATACATAAACAACAAACAAAAAATCTTTGATGACAATATGTTAACATTGTCAGTGCATGTGACCTTGTTCCATTGTGAGAAACATGTAAGTTACCAACAGGTATCCTAGACCGTGAACCCCGCAGGTTCGAAAGTGAGTTGGAGGGTAATATATGAAAGAATGTACCAACACTCAACGGGTAAGGAGTCCTACGTGTCAAATTTTCTGCCATACTGTATCCAGCCCTCCCGTCCACACAAGACAACATTAGCTTATGTACTCAAACAATAGATTATTGGCTCATTAGGTTCAACTTGACTTTGCCATGTTTTGTTTTGTTTCCTATTGGTCTATCTGAATACATTTCGTCATCTCATGCATTCTCGCATATCAATTTCTATTTTTCAAAACCTTTTTAAACACTGCAAATCAACAGAGCTCGGACAGTGTCACTTACAGTTGGCACTACCTGAAACGTCTGACCCTTCTCCAAGTCTATCCATTTTGTATGAGTAACGTTAACGGTTTATGTAAACATGTAACTTACTTCCGCAGGTACGGTGGAATACGTTGTACATTTCACCATTTGGGCAGGGCACGCTATCACCTAAAACAGACAAGACAGTTATGTTGATAAAAGTATTACTTCATAATATACCTCCATCACAGTACATGTATGCAATAACACAAATTACTCATTGGAAGACCACCATTTGGCATCAGCACCAAGATATCATTCTGAACGTTCTTTCACGCTTTGAAGTCATCGTCATCGGTCGACGCACGCGTGCTTATACACACGACGGGGACATGCCCTTTCGCTGTCTAATAATACTCCCTTTCCACTAGGACGGCGCTCTCACCGCGCTCTCTCTGCGACCTAAAAT
>NC_049983.1:4037820-4046468 GCF_000003815.2 Branchiostoma floridae
ACGACGGAATTGTGCGTAATATGTCAAAGGCTAAAGCCCCTGCTGTGTTAACAGTTTATCTATTCATTCAGTTTTACCACATTTGTGGAAGGATTGACATAATAGGTTACTAACACATTAGCAAGATGTTCTCGTGTCACCATTGTCTACAATTTGAGTAACAATAGCCAGACGTGCATTGTTTATGTCTAAAGTGCCTTGAACACCTTTGACATATTACCCACAATCCTACTTGTCACACATGCGCACTCGGAAGCATTAAAGAGCCTATAGATGTAATACTTGGCTTGATTTTTTCTTTACTTTCTAATATTATATGTAAATTGCTGCATTGAAAATCACTTCTTTTACAATTCATTCCCACACCAGTTGGATTAAGATGACGTCATAATGTTTCAAGTTGAAGTACCTGCACAGTACGCCTCACAGTGGTTGGTCGGTACAAGTTTATAGACGTAGTAGGTGTGTCCGGGGGTGGGGCATCTCTTGACTTCAATGTTGTATTGTTCTGTGCAGCACTCGTCAGGCACGCCGGTATTCACACAGGCCGAACAGTTAGCTATACTGTCGTCTAGATTATTTTGACCAAAAAAATCAAATCACATTATGTCTAACAATACAGGACCATGAATACTTAAGACGGTTTGGAGAGCCCCGTGTATAATGAAATATTATACCTACCTAGTCCCATCCTATTATACATGTACTATAAAATTGGACATATTTATTTCATACAATGGAGACTAACAGAAATGCAAAAATTCACGAGAAAATGCAGTTTGTTTCCCTCCCAGTAATTTGCCTTTTACAAAACCAAGATAGGTTTTTCTATCGCATACTCGTAATTTGTTATACTTGCTGGAGCAGGTAATATTTTGCTTCTATTTGATGGAATAGGAAATATTTTCAATACGTTCTATAAGTTCTCAGCCTTACCAAGAAATGATAAACACAACTCAGATGTCGAAGTGTAGTGTCTTCAAAGAATTTACGGCATGGGGAACTCCACAACACATGTCTGATGACAGGTCACTCTTGTTTTTCTCGCCACTTGCCTACTGATTTTCAAAAAGACTTTACCTGGGAAATTATGACTGCAATTATTTGAAATTTGGATGATATTGATAAAATATTTCATACTACGAAGGTGTGCTCAGAAATCTAAGTTGTGCTTATTATTTCTGAGGCTGAGAACTTATTATCTCCCCATGTATGATGTCACCGGCAGCACTAAGCTTTCATTGCTTCACGGAAGAAGCAAAAAAAGAAGAAGGATAAAAAGAACCTGTGGGATGGTCTCCATTCAACCATACAGGTGACTCGGTACCACAGCGGTAGGACTGTACACAGCTGGTCGGCATCGTGCCTCCCACGTGAGTGAAGCGGTACCAGCCCGCCGCCAGGTCATTGTCGCACACGGTCGATCCGGCTGTGACGTACGCGGTACTGCGGTGTGGCTCGTACAGGCGAGTGGCCGTTAGGCACGGGTCTGTAGAAGTGAAAGGAAAAATGGTTTTTTATCACCTTCGCTATGAAAGCTATGTTTTTGTTGTGTTTGTTGAGTGTTATACGTTTAGGCCACATAGAACTAAGGGGGCTGATTTTGAATCAAACCTTGGACTGATATATAACTCAAAATGGAGTTGATGGACCGCCGTGGCTTTTGGAATGAAGATAGCCTAAAGGATCACTTGCATAATGAAATACTAATTTTATAAATCGATAGCTTATTTGCACAAACACTGAGAAAAGTTAAGTGCGTAATCACATTTTGAAACCAGAGACATACTCGGGCCCTATTTGGAACCGTAATCATGTAAATATTTTAATTTGCATACATTTTAGTAGATGATATATTGATGTAAACCATAAAGAAACTCTCCATCCTAATGGCTACCTTGCTCACCCTCCACCCCCCAACGCCACAAACGACCTTGAGGTCGAGGGACTAGGTACACTACAAAAAATGAATTTTCTTATCTTTCTTGTTTTTTCTTGAACAAAGAAAACTGACCTTTCAGCAAGAATATTATTCTGTATACAAGAATCCCTGTTTTGAGAAAATTCAAGAAACCCATATTTTTCTTGTGCTAAGATTTTTTTTCTTATCGTTAATGGATCAAAACTTCTAGAATAGTTTTCTTGTGGTCAGAATCTGTTTCTAACACATGCATGCTGAAGAATTAATTTCTTACATCAAGAATGTTTAATTCTAAATCATTGAGTTTCTTGTTCCAGGAATACCTTTCTGTCTCTAAGGCTGAATTTCTTACACCAGAAACGACTTTCTTGCATGAAGATTGAGGTTCTTGTATGATGTAACGTCCTTGGTATGAGGAATTACTTTCTGTCTCCAAGAGTGATTTTCTTATATCTAGTACTGTAACAACAAGAATCGCTTTCTTTTTTTTTTTCAATCATTCTTTATTACTTTTTGCAAAACAAACAACAAAAAGAAAGCATGGCAGCTACAGATACGTTAAACAAAGCACATGTAAAACCACAAAATAAAAGCAAAAACCAGTAACAACAGTTAACGTTAGTCCTAAACCCCTTTGCCCATATTCATTCAACAATATCACTATACATTTGTTTAAGATATGGTGCTGACAGAAAATAAGTTATTTAAGTTTCCCCACTTCCCCCTGTGTTTAAGCAGTTTGCCTTGCCGAATTGCTATGTTTTTTTCTAATTTATAAAAGTATGAAACAAAGGATATGAAAGCAGACAGATTCAGAGAATGCTTACGATTTTTAAAAACAAATATTTTGCCTAAAAGGAGGATAAGATTCGACAGAACCGGGCAACGATCACTAGAAATACCGAACATTATACTGAGAGCATTAATATGCAAATGAGTACCATTTATATTGAAAAACCATTCGTCCACCTGACGCCAAAAATTTGAAGTTACACAACAGTCCCAAAAAAGGTGGACGACTGTTTCTTCTTCCTCGTTACAGAGGTTACATAATGGGGAGTCTATCAAACCCCATAAATATAATATTTTATTGCAAGGTAAAAATTTGAATAATAATTTATATTGAAATATTCGAGTATATGAATCAATCGAAAGTTTATAAGGTAAACTATATATATTTTGCCATGGTAGTGGGGTGTCAAAATATTCTTCCCATGAAAGTTTAATTCTTTCAGATGAGCCCCATAGACTGGCTTCGTTCATGAAGAATTGATACAGACACTTATTAATATTACAGTTACGAAGCCAGCCTATGTTTCTACATACAGGAAGACAGACACCCAAACTTGGAGAATTCAATTTCAGCTTAGCCTTCCAAAAAGGGGGAATAGCAGACATAAGTTGATTATATTTGAATTCAGGACACACTACTCCAAATTTTGTAACAAAATCAACATATGATAAGAAGCTGTTTTCAGCGTCTAACATGTCGTTTACAAATATGACCCCCCTACTAAGAAATACCTGTGAAAAGAAAGGCTTACCACTGATAGTTATATTTGAATTTAGATGCAGAAGCTGCTGCTTCACCTCAACCGCCTCCTCAGGTGGCCTAAGTTGGTACTTCAACCATGCTTGTATAACATGGGTAAAGAATGTACTTAAAGGGGATATTTTACCTAAAAGAGATTCAAAATCCTTTTTGTTAAGTTGCGCAAAGGGAAACAAGTCAGTACGAAAGATGGAATTTGATAAAAGAATTAGCTTAGAGCAAAACCATTCCTTATTTAAATATAGTTTGGGTAGCCAAGAAGCTTTTAAAGTAAAATCTACGGCCCGAAAGTTTCTTAATTTCAGGCCTCCCTGATCAAGAACGGCGTACAAAGTTTTTCTTTTAACCCTCTCAGGTCCATCTCCCCATAGAAATTTAAATATTTTTTTCTCATATCGATCAAAGAAGTCAGAGGGAGGTGTCGGGAGAGAAGTCAATAGAAAAATAATTTGCGGGACGATTAAAGTATTAACCAAGATAATTTTTCCCATAAGGGTTAAGGATTTAGATTTCCATAACATTAGAATCTTGTCTATTTTTTCGAATTTTCTATCAAAATTACTATGAACAATGTCGGACATATGTCTCGGAATATGAATTCCAAGAATGTCAACGGGGCCATCTGTCCAAAGTATTGGGAAAGAACAAGGTAAGTAGAAGTTTGTACCGCTTAAAGATCCAATCCGTAATATTCTACATTTATCAAAATTTGAGCGTAAACCAGATAGAAGGTTAAAAATCTCCAAATCCTTAACCAACGCGTATAGAGAGCCAAGTTCGGGAGCAAGGGGAAAACTAGAGTCGTCCGCGTACTGGGAGACTTTAGATGTAATTCCAAAAGTGTCTAAACCTTTGATTTCTATATTATTTCTAATTTTACTAGCAAGCAATTCAACTCCTAATATAAAAAGATACGGAGATAAAGGACAACCTTGTCGGACCCCACGGGACAGGTTAAAGGGCTTGGAAATATAACCATAATTAATAATTTTACTAGAGATGTCACTATAAAGAATTTTAATCCATGTTATAAAAGAGTCTCCAAAACCAAAGTATCTAAGTGCTTTAACAATAAATTCTACTCTGATGGTGTCGAAGGCTTTTTCGAAGTCTGCCAGGAAAATTAAACCAGGTAATTTGTTTTTCTCATAATATTCCATAATTTCTAAAATTCTCCGTATGTTATCGCTAATACATCGCCCCTGCAGGAAACCAGTTTGATCATAAGATATTAAATTTGAGATAACATTTTTTATGCGAAGGGCGAGGCATTTGGATAACACACGTGTATCACAGTTAAGGAGGGTAATAGGGCGCCAATTCTTTATATATGAAGGGTCTTTGTCCTGTCCCGATGGGTCTTGTTTAAGTAACAAAGAGATCAAACCTTCTTTTTGAGCACCAGTTAACTGTTTTTCACTGAAAGAAAAATTAAAACACTCAAGCATAGGCTGCTTTAAACAATTAAAGAAAACTTTATAAAATTCTACTGAAAGGCCGTCAAGACCAGGAGCTTTCCCCGAGGGGAAAGAGTTAATTGCATCCTTCAGTTCCCCCTCAGTAATCAGACCCTCACACCCCCCACGCTGCTCAGGAGACAAAGACACACGATTAGATGTCGGGAAAAAGGGTTCAAAAACATCGTCGTCCACCGACATGGGCGGCTCCTCAAATGAATAAAGATTTTGATAGAAATTAGCTTGCTCCTCAAGAACATGCAGCGGATTAGTTTTGACCTGACCATCTGTCGTGACAAATCTAAACATATTCTTCCTGGCCTTATCCCTAGTAACTAAATTCATAAAAAATTTCGTGCATTTCTCCCCTTGCTCCATCCACTTGGCTCTCCTACTGGCAATCATATTATTAGATTTTATTTGATACAAAATTTCTAAATCATGTTTCTTTTCTTGTAACTTATCAAAAGTTGTTGAATTTGGAACAGAGTCTAACTCTACTTGCAGTCTACAGATTTCATTAACTAGAGAATTTTCCGCTTTTTTACGTTGTTTGTATTTCCAAGAAGAATATTTAATGATGTGTCCACGAACACAACATTTAAAAGAGTCCCAGACAATATGAGGATTTGCAGAACCCTTATTACAAAGGAAAAAATATTTTATGAAGTCTGAGGTTTCTCTAACAAATACTGGATCACTTAACAAATCTTGGTTAAGTCGCCAGAAACCTTGACCCCTGGGTATTGGTGAGGTGATAAGTGAAATTCCAATAAGGGAATGATCAGATCTAAAACTATCTTCTATCTTAACGTATTGTACGGAAGACACTAGAGAGAAAGATATTAAAAAGTAATCAATGCGGCTGGCCTGAAAACGACGTCTCCAAGTGTATCTCCTTTCGTTAGCATTCTTATGTCTATAAATGTCTATTAAATCGAGATTTGCGCAAAAAGAGTTAATTGCCTGAAGACATTTAGGATGGTAGCTAGAAAATCGATGCCCGGTTCTGTCCATGTCTGAACTTAAAACAGTATTAAAGTCTCCTACAGCAATAAAGGATGATCCAGGATCTATGCAACTTTGTAAAGTAGTTTCCAAATTTGTAAAAATAGAAGGGTCGTCCGAATTAGGGCCATAAATATTGATTATGCAGAAACGTGTAGACTCTAACGAAACATCCAACAAAATCCACCGACCGGAGTTGTCACTCAAGGTCTGATGGACAGTATAGGAAATATTTGCCTTAAATAAGATCATTACACCTCTGCTGTTGCTTAAACCATGATTGAAGAAAATGTCTCCCCCCCATTCGGACCGCCATTCTGTTTCCACTGCTTGTGTGGAGTGGGTCTCTTGTAAACAATACATTTTGTAAGATTTGTCTTTTAACCAAGTAAAAACTTCATTTCGCTTCCTGCGGTCTCCCAGTCCATTGCAATTGTAACTACAGATTTCTACCTTAGGCTGTGTCATGAAATAGGTACATGAATAATAAATGTTTTATAAAGATCAAAAAAGGAGTGGAGTCCGCAGGAAGCAAGAATTAAAGTTTGACAACAATGCGAAATATTTATATTGTATCTACTGGGCAATGAGGGTTTTTCATAGTTAACAGTACTGTAAAGAACACATTTGCATTTGAGAAAACAGGAACATAGAAAAACATGCCATGCACATAACCAAACATGCTCTAAAAAAGCACGCATATTTCTACTACAAAGCAACTCAAACAATGGTCGACTAATCCTTAATCATTTTCCTCAAATACAGGATTCCAACAAAATAATCATTGACATTGACATTGACTGTAGTTTCACAGACATAAAAATTTACTTTACTGTACCAGTGTTTATTTGCTGGTATGCAGAAAAAAAAAGACGATACTATCTCAGCAAAAAGTTCCAACAAAAAGAAAAATAAGCTGGCATTTCCTCTCAACATAAAATAAGAATAATAAAAATAAAACATGTCTAAGGAGTTGCCATTAATAACAAATCTGTTTTTGCCATACTACGAGTGAGAAATACACAACTGACTTTTAATTCAGAGGAAAAAGCAACTACCTGGTACTTTTGAAACTACATTGTATATTATATACATACATTTTTTAAACTTTAGCATATCAATGACTTTAGTCTTACACTATTTAAACATTTCCGCATACAAAACAATCCAATAACAGCAACAAGAGAGAAAAGAAAGTAGGAACTAAGGTATAATTAATCAAGTCATCTATCTTGTTGCTAAAATGCAGAGCAAAAAAAAGGAACAAAACTAAGGGAGAAGTCATGCGGATTCAGCCTCCATCCTACTCAGAGAAAACAACAACAGCAACCAAAGGTCTCAACATTTTCTTCCATGTGAAAAAACACCGGATTAATTACAAACAGAATTCATTCACCCGTGTCTATCAGACTCAGAACGCAAAGCGGGGAAAAAACAACCGGAGATAGAACAAAAATCAGGGACAGTCCATCTCTTGAGCCAAAGGTCCGAAAACATTAGTTTTTTTCACGTCCGGCTGTTGTTCTGGAGACCTGGAAGCTTGGCGTTTAGCGAAGGTCTTCCTTCGCTGTACCACAAACTCCCCCGTTGTGTCGCCTGCCACGCCCTGCTCCAGGTCCTCCTGGCATGTCAACAACACCCGGCGATCCCCACGTGTCGCCCAGATTCTTCCCTCGATCGTTACCCAAACAGCTGACAGGGGATTGTTATCACCTCCATTAGTAATCAACTGTTTTGCTTGGTGGAAAAGCGCCCTACTAGCTGGTGACAAATCGGGACGAATGGAGATGAAAGAACCTTCGCCGTTCTTCTTCCCTTTGAGAGCCTTTCTTGCCTCATAGACCTTCCTTTTGGCTAAGAAAGTTGCGAACTTAACTATGAGGTGTCGGTTTTTCCCTTTTCCGCCCAAATAGTGGATGTTGTCAATTTCCCCCGGCAAAATGTTCACCTGTAGATACTCCTTGACAAATTCAACGAATTTGTTTGGGAGGTCTTTCTGATCGTAAGTGTCTGGGAAGCCCCAAACACGTAAACAGTTCTTCCTAGAATACTGCTCGCTATGGAACTGGCGTGCTTCCAGTGATTCGATCTTCCCCTGGAGATTCTTTATCAGTTCATCTTGAGATTTGATTTTTTCTTCGTGACAACAGAGAATATCCCCCATCTTTTTCATGTCGTTTTTCATTTCGTCGAATTTCCCGTTCAGTTTGGTGAAGTTTGTTGCGTTTTCAGCTTTGAGTTCATCTAATTTTATCAATAAAGCCTCCATGTTTACTATCGTTCAGTTTATAGAGGAGTGAGAATAATAAATCAAGTACTCACGACCATTGACGTTGCACTGTAGTACTAGTTTAGAACATGTTTTAAACAATTTAGTTGTCCGGTCACGGCAAACCTAGATCTTGAATGTTGATGCGCCAAAACTTAAATGTTGTCTCGTGCGCCACCTGGTCAGCCACAGTAATTGCGAGAGGGTGGGGGGTCACTCTGGAACAGACAAATAGCAAACCCGGCAGCAAAACTGTGTCCAAAAAGGAATGGACAAGAGATGATGTAGTGGTAATATAACTGTAACAGGTCCAAACTCTGAAAAGAAACTTACCGGCGGGGGCTCCAAAAATGGAGCCCGCTGCGGTGAAATCGCTTGCTAAGACCTAGTCTGGAGGCTGCACAATGGCCCTCCCCATTCGATCCTTTCGAGGGCAAATTT
>NC_049983.1:4046568-4048932 GCF_000003815.2 Branchiostoma floridae
GTCAGCAAAATGAGTTCTTCTCTGCAAAAAAAGGGTCGTAGAAGATGGAATAGACACTCATCTGCAACACTTCACCTCGATTGACGATCGATGGCAAACAAAAAGTACTTAAAAACTGAAGTTTGCAACCCCCAATATGGGAGAGCCTTTCAACCGTGACCGGACCTGGAAGCGCCCTCTTGCGAAAGAATCGCTTTCTTGCATGAAGATTAAGGTTTTTGTGCCTGCAATACCATTCTGTCTTCAAGACTAAATTTCTTGCAACTACAAATCTAGAATCATTTTCGTATACTAAGATTAACATTCTTATATAAAGAGTACAAACAACTCAATGTTGACACTTTGGCAGTTATGTCAATACATGCCAATCATGTTTATTATCAATATGGTTCATAGAAGTTTTGTGGTGTTTTCCTCTATTACTCATTCAAAAGATTTTTAAAAAACAACGATTTGGTATCTACACTTGCTTACTGACATTGACTTTTCCTGATACAGTACCGTGCAGCCAACTATAACTAATTGTCCTTATAAAATCATTAGAGCTACAATGTTGTCATTGTTGTAATTAAAATGAGGACTTCTTCTTGTTAAAGGCTTTTCCAAAGTTGAGATGGGAACATCCTCTTTGTAGCAGCAGGTTACTGAGCCTAGAACAACACACAAAGACCATGAATGATCATCAATCCTTATATCGCCCCCCTCCCCCTGTAAAGGCCAACATCTCTATACATACATTTACTTCCTTGCGAATATTATAGTCAATTCATAGTATTGTGCAGAATCTCATGCACTTTATTTACATATTCTGTAATTACTGTTTGGATTTATGATATACATCTACAGAAATAGTAGCTTTGGAAAACGTATTCCAAGTAAGATGGCTAACATACCTGCATGGGGGAGGGGGGCATCCGGCTTGGCCTTGGCTTCAGTAGCATTTTGGAACTCTTAAAAAGCTAGCCACGTTGTATGCAAGGTCCCACATGATGCAGAAAATCGTCTTTACGAAACACAACATATTTGTTCCCTGTCAATGTAAGAACTAATGGACATCTGAGGCAAAAAACTACAGAGCTGGAGCACTGTGACTTGAAACTGTCACTCCCGGTTCAAAATAGCAGCAAAGGATGATGGGAGTAATTTCCCATGATCCTTAGCAAAAGGAAGATTCTTATTGCAAGAAAATCTTTCTTAAACTCTCGTATTGGGAAAACAAAAGAAAATCGATGATAGTTCTAAATTAATTTTCTTATCTTGATGCTCCAATTGTTTAAACGTAGTGTTGTCGAGAATATAAGGAGAAAATTATACTTTGATTGTTTTCATTAAATATCATAAAGAAAAACAAAAATCTTCTTTCTTAAATTTTCTTGATAAGATTAGGAAACATAATAACATTCAAGAATTTTATGCTAGTCATAGCTTGTTTCATAATTTCTTGCTTTTCTTATTAGTATTCAGTCAAGTGAGTTCAGAAAATATGCTAATATCTAATCTTACATATAATCAAGAAAAACAAGAAGCGTCTTTCTTAAACTTTATGGATAAAGATAACAAGAACCTTTAAGAATTTAATGCTAGTTATAAGTTGTTTGGCAATTTTTTGATTTTCTTTTTCTTCTTTTCTTTCTTGAACAGTATTTGGTTAAGAAAGTGATAAAAAACTATTGCATTTTCTTAAGTTAAAGCATGAAAACCAAGAATTACGTTTCTCAGGCTTTCTACATTGAGACAACAAGAAAGTTCAAGAATGTTATTCTGGTAAAAACAAATCCTAAAGAAAAAACTGGCATGTGGCAAGAATAATAATCTTCAGGATAGATTCTGCAATATTTTCCATTTGAACAAACAAGAAGAAAATCTTGTGTAAAGCTTGGTAAAGAAAGTTTTACTTTAATTTCTTGAACATTCTTGCTCACTGATCATTATATCAGAAATATTTTCTTTAGTTAAGATAAACAAGAATAAAAATCTTTGTGTAGGAATTAGCAAACAAAGGTTTTACGGGAGGTTTCTTGATTTTTCTCAACCTTTCTTTCTACAAGAAACTTTTTCTCTTTGTAAGAAAAAACAAGAAAACGAGAAAAATAAGAAAAAAGATTTTTTGTAGTGTATGTAGGTAGGTAGGTAGGTAGGTAGATGAGGTATGTCACTTTGAAATGTTTTATGTAGACTACGTAGCAAAATATTGAATACACCGTATAAGCTTGTACGATTACAAACCATCCTCCTATATCATACAGTAAATTACAATTTCATACCAAAAATTCTACTATAACTAAAGATAGAGTGAGGAGTAGTTGACTTTATCTAAAGGATACCGACAAGACTGGGTAATTACGTCAGTAAAGGGAGGGGGAC
>NC_049983.1:4049032-4053636 GCF_000003815.2 Branchiostoma floridae
TCACATGTCCATCCATCAGCATTGAGAAGGTAGCCAGTATTGCAGGAACACTGAAAACTCCCCTCTGTGTTGGTGCAGATGTGATCACAGCCGCCATTTTCTTCCACGCATTCATCGATGTCTGAAACAGAGAGAAAGAAACGTCAGATAATTAATTACCAAACCTTCCAGCGGTGAATGCATGTTTACTATGAGATTTATTGTTTGGACATTTCTATTCTAATGAGTAGCGTATTATTGAACTTACCGACACAATTGCTGTTTTCATTTGAGGTGTATCCGGCATAGCAAGAGCACTGGAATTCCCGGTTTGTATATGTGCAGACCTGATCGCACTCAGCGCATTCCTCTGTAAAGAAAATGTTGATATTAACACGTAGTGCAAAGTATTCAACTAACCAACAAAAACATACTGGCGAAGTGTCATGAACAGCGAGGTGCAGTCAATCTTATATGTTAATTCATTGTCATTGCCTTTGAATTAGCCTGTCTAAATAATCAAAGTGATGACATAGATTTTATATCTCGACACGTAATTCAGCAATCAATTATTATGTAGATTGCGTATATAATCGTAATGGTTTGCCAGAAGTTACGTGCAAGGAATTATAGACATAAAAATTATTTTACAATTACAGAAAAACGCAATGCAGCTGTGATGAAACAGAATAAAAGAAATGTATAATTTACCCGTGTCGATGTAAATGACCATGCGATCAGCTTTTCCAACATTAGCTGAAAAGGTAAAAAAAGCTTATGGAACAATTGTAATAAATAGTTCACCAATTACAATAATTGTGTGTGTGTGTATATACATAATTTACATTACATGCATGAGGTATACATCAATATACAATATACGTCTATATATAAATTTATATGATATAAATCACGTATAAAAAGAAAATAGCAGCTTGTGTTATTTTTCGAGCGAATGATTGAAAATGTGGTTAACTGAAGCATATTTACTCATGTTAGTTCACCTACATGTCTTTTATTTCCATATATATTTACAATTTCTTTTGTTTAATCGACCTATTTAAATGGTTCAATGTTAAAAAAGGTAGAGCTTTATGTAAGCACAAGCTTCTGGCCTTTCTTGTACTGTTACATTCATTTACATTCTATTTTAATGTATTTATCATGTTGGAGTTTTTTTATTTATTTTCATGAATATTGAAGTTTTCAAATAGATATTTATTAAAAAGTTTATTCAAAAAGAAAACGGGATTATTCAAAAGTATCACTTACCGTCGTTCCAGTTGACGTACGTAGTTGTAGGAGAAAACAGAATGTATGGGCGCTGGTTTGAAGATGTCTGCTCCCACGTGCAGGCGGTTCCCTCGGCCAACACAAGCCAACCAAAGTCAAGGGGACAGCCAGCGTAGCTTCTGCTGATGAAAAAAGTTCTGCATCGACAATGCAAAAGGAAATGTGTTGGCATTTAAGTGGGTAAATACTCGCACTATTTACCTGTAAATAATCTGAAAAGAAAGTGGGTACAAAGTTTCACGTTGTAAGGTGTATGTTTAAGATATATGGATGATATGCGCAGGCAAATGAATTTTTATCCGTTACCAAACAAATGCATATGTTTCAACCATACTCTAAATTGTACAAAGCATCTGTGTGACGGGCAGATAAATGTCATGGGTTGCAAAGAAATACAGCGGCTACTACTAGTATATAAAGCCGTAGGATGCCAAATCAGTACCAAAATCAAAATGGAAGCTGTAAAAGAACAAATATCAATTATCTATTGTTCGGTAAACCATACAATACTCTCCAGGCAGAGGTTAGGCTTTCTATTTTGCACTCTTGATGTCTCGTGTCCTCAAAAAAGAGTAATTTCTGAAGTAAGTGAAAGAAAATGAAGAAGAAAAAATAAAAAATAAACGGCCAGAGCCTAACCTCTGCTTGGAGAGTAACTATACATCGTGTGCTCCGTTATTTGCTCAGCCTGCTCGACGCTAGTTTTTCATGTATTTGATCGCACGCTTGCACCATTTGTTGCGTTCCCAGAATGTGTCATTCATATAATGAATCAACATAGCAGTTTACATGTTTTCTATTATATTCAATGTATAATATTTTTGTATATAAGTGCTGCCTTTACCATAACACAGGTTTCTTGAGAGCGGCACCACTGTGTAATGTATTCCCTTTTTGTTGCAATAATTCATTTTTTTGTTGTAATAAAAAACTAATATAGTCAAAACATGCATTGTGAGGGGGAAAGAGTTACCGTAAGTGGATATCATGTCCTGCGATCGAAAAGAAGTTATTAGGCTCAGTATGAACGTCGTTCCAAGGAGATGACACCAGACGCGCCAGGGAGAACCAGTTGTACTTGTCTGTGTTTTCTCCGTTGAATATCAACTCTACATCTCCAGTGGAGGCCTCCAGCACGATCTTCACCTGATAACGATAACGATAAACGTTAAGTTGTGTGCAGTTGTAACATTTACTCTCAACTAGACACTAGTTATATATTCCAAATGCGAATGAAACAAGTTAATCTACTACATGTAACATAGTCTAGCAAAATCTGTTGACTTAAGAGGAAATGTCTGTTAGAATACGACAATGCTGGCAGGGGTAAAAAATGGTCGATTTGGCTCATATTTGCACAGTGATATAGTAAATGGCCCTAAGCCCTTCAAAAAGTTTCTTTCTGCACGGAAAAATGAAAATATATACTACTCATGAGCTCAGTCACCCATGAAATAATAAACAAAAAAATTAGATATTCCAATCTCAAGAGGACACATGTCTCTACCTTTGTGCCAAATTTCAACTCATTCAATTAAGAAATGAGTCTGTTCTGAAACCACTTGCATTACTTTCTGACTCACCAGATTGGCATGTTTGCCAATAGAGGTTTGCATGACTTTTTTTGTGTTCCTATTGTATGGTTCAGAAACTTCCAAAATGGCAAGTCAATAAGGGGTCAGACCAATAGTATGATTATAAATGTTTATCAGCCAAAATGTTCCTAGGTCTCAGATTTGAAGCTTTATAAGCAAAGCCAAAGAAATTGCATTAGTTGGGGCTATGATTTAAAGAAGCTGGATACGGAAAGCCGAAGATATAAGGAAGGCTATAAAGGCCAAACACCCGAGCAGTCGTTGGAAAAATGCACAGCTTAGGAATCTAAGACAAACCCACCCGTTTGATGCCAAGCGATCCCCATTGCTCGACCAAAGGGCTCTTGTCGTGTAAAACGTTTTCACCGGTGTTATCATTCCAGGCGTCTACGGCAGTTTGCCCGGTCCCTTTCACGGTCGCAAACATCTGTAGCCATGGAGTTCCTGCAAAAATACAGACCAGGACGTTATATCAAGGTTAGTGATATGGAGATATTTAGTTTCATTGTTATAGTATATCCTTCCGCTTGTGATAGGTGATGGGGGGGGGGGGGGTCGCGATGTAATCGTCGTTCTACTGATACACGTAATATGTCTGTATTACACCGATTGGGCACTCTTAAAGAGTCCCACCTAAGATATACTTTATCCCCAAAGAGTATCTTGATGCAGATGATAGATTCCATTTCATCCCTTCACACCGGATATAAAAAAGATTTGCGATAAAAGATTGTGTCTTTCTGACAGGATAAGCTAGGAAAGTTTCGTCACTCTCGCGATTGTCGAACATCCTGTACGATTGTTTGTCTTGAGTAATGCGAAAAGAGCCTCTCGTGGATAGTGAATGAGTGCAGTTATAGATGATATAAAATTTATGTAAAAGTCTGGTTGGGGGATACTTCCATTGATCATAGAATAAGTGCCGTCTTAATAGAAAGTAAAGAAAAACTTGATTGGGGTATTTGTACGTTATATCAAATGAGACAGCATAATTGCCGAGTAACAAGATAAAAACATAATTTCTACACACAGGTGATACATATCTAGTGTAGTTTTTGAAGCACACAGACACGCCGTGGAACTTTACGTGCAGGCAAAACTTTGTGTGCTATCGGGCTGTGGATTCGTCCCCCCCCCCCTCCTCGTACGTGCGTCATTATAACTATTACGGGTGCCCTGTACATCCTGAACGTTTTTAGACGTTTTATACGTGGCGGACTTGGCCTTCTAAAAAACGTAAGGACAAAATGCACGTACGGCGGGAATATCATTGATTAACTCAGTAAAAACCTTGAGCTTTATGCACTGTTTTTGTCCTCACATTTCCCCTCCCAGTGGGAATTCTGAAGCCTAGAGCTTATATTACAAAGTATCTGCAAACACATGCAGAACGCTTGACTACATGTGTGTAAGGGGCACGTACATGCCTTCACATGCTTGAATAGTAGTGTTTAACTTGGAGCTGTAACAAGAGAGCTGGGGATTTGGATGATTGGAACATGGGCGTTGGCGTAACAGCGGAGTGTTTGTACCAGAACTTGTCATGCTACCGATCTTGTGCCTATGGGAAAGGCACTTAAGACGCCTTTCCTCACCCTACTTTGGTTGGGGACGTAAAAGGCTGAGGAATTTAAAAGATAGGGTTGGGCTTTGCCTTCTAATAGTCAAGACCCAGAGGATGGCAATTTACGTTCTCACAAGGCTATTGAGACAGTCACTAGTTTCAACACGTATTCG